>NW_007732482.1:92195-93808 GCF_000696425.1 Galeopterus variegatus | reverse complement strand
CGTGGGATCCGAACCCTCGGACGGGAGTGCCGCCGCGCTTCCCAAGCGGCGCACTATCCAGTGCGCCACCGGGCCGGCCCCTAAAAACAAATTTTATTTTTTTTTTAAGTAAATTCCTTTTTGCTAGTTTCTCCTTTCACTCTTTCTTGACTCCCTGTTACCCAGTATGGGATCACTGGTTTGTTATCTTCTTTTTTAGAGGCTGGCTGGAACAGGCATTGAGCCCTTGACTCTGGTGTCACTGAGCTCCCTGCCAGCCCTGCTCTGCTGTCTCTTACCGTTCACCTGTGTGTCTTTTTGCTGTCCTCTAAAGTTTCCTTGTGCTCCCTTTACTGTCTGTTTCCTCCCCTTGCTTTGCTGGGACCTCTCCTCACATGTTCCGGGCTTTTCTCAGAAATATGTGGCAGGATTTGGCTGTTTAGGTTTTAGAGTGAGGTATTCGGGAGCTGAGTGGAAGCCCTTGGGAGACCTGCGGACTGACGAGCTCCATGTGCTGGCCAGCTGGGTGTTTTCACTGTGGACCCCTCCCCAAATCAGTTTCTCTAGGTCTTTATCTTACTCTTCATTCTGAAGCAGGGCAAGTGAGGGGGTTTGAGGCTCACCATTCAGAAAGTCGAATTTAACTTAACTTCCTTGTCACCTCTCCCTCTTGGGGTAAGGGACGTGCAAGGGGACTTCAGAAAGTTTGTAGAACAATGGGATTAAAAGATAAAAATATAAAATATAAACTTTATTTCTCAACATAAGCTCCATCAAGTTCAAGACACTTTTGTAAGTGGTGATACCAGCGGTTTAGTCCGTTCCTAAAGGACTGAGGGTCCTGGGAATTTAACCATGTTGATGTTGTCTTTTTTACATTATTAACCAAAGAAAAATGGATGCCTTTTAAAGATTTTTCAAGATTAGGAAAGAAAAAGAAGTCAGAAGGTGCTAAATCAGAACTGTAAGTTGGATGCTGAATGATTTGCCATCAAAACTCTGGCAAAATTGCCCTCTGATGAGCAGAATGAGCAGGAGCATTGTCGTGGTGGAGAAGGGCTCTCTGGTGAAGCTCTCCCGGGCGTTTCTCTGCTAAAACTTTGGCTGACTTTCTCCACACACTCTCCTAATAAGCAGATGTTGTCATCCTTTGGCCCTCCAGAAAGCTGACAAGCAAAGTGCCTTGAGCATCCCAAAACTGTTGCCATGACCTCTGCTCTTGAACAGTCCACTTCTGCTTTGACTGGACCACTGTCACCTCTTGGTAGCCATGGCTTTGACTGTGCTTCTTCTTCAGGATCATATAGGTAAAGCCAGGCTTCAGCTCCTGTTAAAGTTCTTTGAAGAAATGCTTCAGGATCTTGATCCCACTTGTCTAAAATTTCCATTGCCAGCCGCCACAGGAAGGGTCCCGAGCTCCTGAGCCAGGGCAGTGGGGGTGCAAACGGCCTCAGCCACACACCCCAACATCCACATCTAGCCCAGTGATGGCCACCCAACCACTGTAGGAAGCGCCCTGGTCTCCCCTGCCAGAACGAGGGGGGTGCCATGGTCCTTGACCAAGTCCCTGCCTTTCCTGCTCCTCCCACCCTATTTCCTTTCCCCTCCTCCTTTTCCCCTCCCCCTTTCCCCCT
>NW_007732482.1:82640-91350 GCF_000696425.1 Galeopterus variegatus | reverse complement strand
GTGAAATACGCTAGTCACAGAAAGACAAATACTGTACGAGTCTACTTGTGTAAGGTACCTGGAGTGGTCACATTCAGAGAGACAGAAATAAACAGTGGCTGCCGGGGGCCAGAGGGAGAGGGGGGTGAGCAGTCGTTGTTTAAGGGGTACAGAGTTTTCGTTTTGCAAGATGAAAAAGTTGTGTGGATGGGTGGTGGTGATGGTCGCCCAACACTGAGAACGTACTTAATGTTACTGAATTGTACACTTGGAAATGGTTAAGAGGTCAATTTTGTGTTATGTGTATTTTACTACAATTTTTTTAAAAGATCACTGGTGGCTAATGACCTTTAAGGAGGCTCTCCAGAAGGTTGCTGGCTCTTTCTGGGGACTATTGAATCGCGAACTCTTAGGTTCCAGTCCAGCAGGATCTGTTCTCTACTCTGGGGGAACAAACCAACAACAACAACAAAAAAAAAGTGTGGGGGAGCAAGAAGCCTTGAAGATTAAGGAACAGCAGAAGAAAGCAGTCCCCTCTCCGGAGCCAGGACATGCCGCCCACCCCTCCACTAGGATAGGGCAGCACTATGGTCCATTTGTAACCAGGGGCTCACGGGGACTACGACCTGGAAGGTGCACAGCTCTCTATGTCACAGATGAGGAGACCGAGGCCCAGAGCAGGGAGTGAGTGGGTAGTGTGTGGATGGCCACAGGCCTGGCTGCTTCTGGTTCTTCCCGCCCCTCCTCCTAAGAAACTGAGCCGAGAGCCCAGCAGGCTCTCGGGTGATGGCAGGGCTGTCAACTGCAGCACATTGCCTCCCGGGCAAGGGGGCAAGGGGAGCAAGAGCAGTGCCTGCCCAGAGGGGCCAGCACAGACGCGAGTAACACGGCAGGTGGCGGAGTGTCTCTAGGTGCCTCTCACAGTTTCTCTGCCCTGACAGTGTCCCAAGGCCTCCTCAGGGGGAGGAGCCCATTTCATTAACGCACTTGGACGTCAGAGATGGAAATCGGTTCCTCTAGGGTGTTACAGAGAGCCCGGTGCTGAACGTCCAGAGACGAATCTCAGCCCTTGGATTGCCACTCAGGGCCCGTAAGAGATGGCCCGACACTTGAGGGTTATTGATGAGGAAGGGCCCTCCCGAGGTTCTGAAATCATGGGTCCCAGACTTGGGTCCCTCCCATTCCACCCGCACAGTTTCTACGGTGCTTTGGGGCCCGACACTTGAGGGTTATTGATGAGGAAGGGCCCTCCCGAGGTTCTCAAATCATGGGTCCCAGACTTGGGTCCCTCCCATTCCACCCGCACAGTTTCTACGGTGCTTTGCGCTCCACTTGTACATATCTTTAGTATTTCTCTTTCTATCGCCTTACCTTTTAAATTTAATTTACATTATATATTATTATTATTATATTAAATTGTATATTATCATATATTAAAAGGAAACTTGATATCACTACTGTATATGGAAAAGCAGGTTCAGTTGCCCTAAATAGAAGGTAACTGTAAAAAGAGATGCAATGACATCGGACAGTTTTAAAATTGGAGCTGGACTCCATTGCCTGCGGAAGGCTTTGAGCCTGAGGCCTGCTCCTGGTTGAGAAGGGGGCAGTCGGCAAGTGTCGCTGCGGTGTTGGAGAGAGGCTCCCAGCACCCTACTCTGCTTTAGAGGTGACTGGGATTAAACAAGGACAAATCATGAATACCCTTCTCACTAGTCACTGTTCTTTGATGAATCTAGTGGATCTCCCGCAAGGATCTTGGGTCCCATACTTTGGAAACATTCCTTTATACAGTACAGCTCAGGCAGCTGCACGTGGATGGGTCCTGGGTGTGGTTTAAGGGTTCGATAAGAGGTCCTTGCTCTAGGGAGTGACACTAACTGTTGCGAGAGGAGAGCGGAAACAAAATGAATAGAACGCAGACCATATACAAACTCTGAAGTGCGGTGACATGTGTGCTTGGACACACCTCACAGAGGATCTGGGCTCACCTGAGAGCCTCTTGTGCAGCAGGTCGCTCTAGGGAGTGACACTAACTGTTGCGAGAGGAGAGCGGAAACAAAATGAATAGAACGCAGACCATATACAAACTCTGAAGTGCGGTGACGTGTGCTTGGACACACCTCACAGAGGATCTGGGCTCACCTGAGAGCCTCTTGTGCAGCAGGTAGAGCCCATTTGTCACCCCTCCCCACTGTCCCCTCCACAAACCCAGGCAGGAAAAGTTTTTACTAGTTTGGGTGAATCACTTAACTTTTTGTTTGCTTATTTGCAAAATGGGGCAAAGATACCTATTCTGGGTATCCCGTGAGAGTACTGTAAGGACAGGACTGAATAACAGAGAGAAATGCAATCTCTCCACTGTGGGATGTGATTGTCATGGGTAATGGATGCTGAGCACTGAGGTGAGTGAGTTGAGGGGCTTTAGGGACAGAGCATGGGGTGCAAGGAGCTCTGAGAAGACAAAGGTACGATCTGGTGGCCAGTGGGCCCCTGCTCTCAAGCAGCATGTGCAAAGTGGAGTCAGGGCAGTTTGGAGGCAGCAGAGTCCTGGGCTACAGCCAGCCTCTGAACAAATCTCACTCTTCCTTGGTCCAGCTTTTACAGGAGAACCTACTGCCTGAGCTGCAGCCACACCTCAAAGAAGTGGAAAAACCAGCAGGCAGGGGGCTCAAGGTGGCTTTAACAACCTCCCTGTGCCCTTCCAGGTACCAGGATCATCTACGACAGGAAATTCCTGATGGAGTGTCGGAACTCACCTGTAACCAAAACACCCCCAAAGGACCTGCCCACCATTCCTGGGGTCACCAGCCCTGTCAGTGATGAGCCCCCCACGGAAACCAGCCAGATTCATCTGCACAATAGCCCAGAAGATAAGCAGGCAGGCGGTGAGTGGCTGTGCTTGGCCAGGCTCCCCACTGAGAAGGGGACTGTGTGAGGCCCCTAGGCCCCACCCACTAGGGGCAATTCCAGGGATGGGGAATGATGGTGACTCTGCCTCAACCTCCACCGAGCAGCTCAGAGTTTAGAGGGTGGGTATAGGGGTGGGGAGGCAGAACTCTCATTGGTACCAACGTTCTTCCTGAGAGGAACCCAGCAACCCAGGAAAGGTGATTAGCACCATCCGGTAATGTAATTAGTGGGGAACTTCTCTGAAATGGCATTGGCTGTACACAGCAAACTTTCATAGGCGTGCCTCTCTCTCTGTAATTGTCCCTGAAGCAACACCGTGATATTCATGGTGCCAGAAACAACTTATCAAAGACATAGTGTACTTGCCCTCGAGGCAATTACACGCATACAAGATAAGAAATACATTCAGGATGGCTCCTGTCGGGGTGTTTGTCCCCAAGTGGACTCTTTATGAAGACAAGTAGAAACAATGCTGCCAGTTGTTTCTGCAGGTTTGACATTCACTAGCTGTGTCCTTCCTGGTGTCCCCACCCAAGGAACCAGAGCAGCCACCCTGGCAGTGGTGTGTGTGAATGTACTCTTTGTGGCATCATGACTAGCTTGCCATGGCATCTAAGCTCTCCGCTGCCGGAGAATGCAGTGTGAGCACTTGCAGACAACTTTAGTCAGATCAGAACCCTTTGACCCTTCACCCAGAAGGCAGTACACCAGTCCCAGATGGGAAGCAGCTGGGGCTTTGGGCTGGGCTTGCTCTGCTGACAACAGCAGAATCCGTTTACCCAGCGCCTGCAGGATATGATTCATAACTACCTTGGGAGCCTCACAGTCTAAGACAGGCAACAGTTTGCCTGTGTCTTAGTCCATTTTCTGTTGCTGCAACTGAATACCTGAGACTGGGTAATTTATAAAGAAAAGAGGTTTATTTTTTGCTTATGGTTCCAGAGGCTGGGAAGTCCAAGATGAGGTGGCCACATCTGGTTGGCTTCTGGTGAGGACGTTGTGCCATGTCATGGCGTGTCAGAAAGCATCACAGGGCAAGAGCAGCATGAGAGAGAAGCACGCTGGCTTCTGTAGCAGACCCACTCTCGTGATAACCTGTCAATCCATTGTCCCATTAATTCGTGAATGAATTAATCTATTCTTGAGGGCAGAGCCCTCACAACCCAGTCACCTCTTAAAGACCCCGCCTCTTAATACTATTGAGTTGGGGATTAAGTTTTGACATGAGTTTTGGAGAGGACATACATTCAAACCATAGCACTCCACCCCCAGACTCCCAAAACTCATGTCTTTCTCACATGCAAGTACATTCATTTTATCCCCCTAGCCCCAAAGTCTTAACTTGTTCCAGCACCAACTCAAAAGTTCAGAGACTTATCTAAATCAGATATGGGGGAGAGTCAGCATAGTTCATCTTGAGGTAAATTCCCCTCCACCTTGTGAAATTAAACAAGTTATGAAATTAAACAAGTTATCTACTTTCAAAAATACAATGGTGGGTAAAGCATAAGCGTAGGATAGATATTCCCATTTCAAAAGGGAGAAATAGGCAAAAAGAAAGAAGTAATAGGCCTCCAGTAAGTCCAAAACCCAACAGGGAAAAAAGTACATTAAGTCTTAAAGCTGGAGAATAATCTCCTATGATTCAGTGTCCCACATCTTGGGGACACTGGTGCAGGGGTTGGGTCCCAAGGCCTTGGGCTGCCCCCTGCAGCTTTCCTGAACCCGTGCTTCAGTTTGATTCTTGCAGGTTGGAGTTGGGCGCCTGAGGCTTTCCCAGGCTAGCATTGTATGCTGGTGGCTCTACATTCTGGAGTCTTGGAGGCAATCACGCTCCCATGGCTCCACTAGGCATTGCCCTAGTAGGCACTCTCTGCAGTGGCTCCTCACTGCAACGAGTCTCTACCTGGACCCCCAGGATGTTCGGTACATCCTCTGTCTCTATAGCTCTTGCATTCTGTGCACTGGCAGAATTAGCACCATGTACTTCCTGTGTCCTCCAGAGCGTTGGCCCAACCCCCACCTGGAGCTGTTTGAGCCACAGCTGGAGTGGCCCAGGGAGCACTGCACAGAAATTCAGAGAGCAGACATGCGTGGAGCAGCATCCTGAGAAAGCCCATAGGCACAAGCTCATGGAGGGCACCTTGGGCCTCTTCCCTGCAACCATTCTGCCTTCCTAGGACTCTGAGACCGTGATGGGCGAGCAGCCTCAAATATCTCTGAAATGCCTTTGGGGGTCTTTCTCCCACTGTCCTGATGAATAGCCTCTGGCTTCCTTCTATTGGTACTAATCTCTTCAGCCCCACCCAAACATGCTTTTTTCACTTTTTACATAGACAGGCTGCAAATTTTCCAAATTTTTCTACTTCATTTTCCTTTTAATTAAAAGTTTTGTCTTTAAGTCATCCCTTTATTCCCAAATCTCACTGGAAGTGGTCAAAGGTAGCCCTGCAGCATCTCAAGCACTTTGCTGCTTAGAAATTTCTTCTGCCAGATATCCTAGCTCATCACTCTCAAGTTTGGGCCTTCCCCAAAGCCCTAGGACATGGACACAGTGCAAGCAAGCTCTTTGCAGCTGTATAACAAGGATAGCCTTTACTCCAGTTTCCAGGAGGATGTTCCTCATTTCCATCTGAGGCCACTCAGTGTGGCCATTACTGTCTAATTTCTATCAGCATTCTGATAACGACCTCTTAAGTAATCTCTAAGAAGTTCTAGACTTTCCCTAGTCTTCTTGTCTTCTGAGCCCTAACCAGAATCATCCTTAATGCTCCATTTATGGCAACACAAGCTTTTTCCAGCATTCACTTCAAAACTATTTCAGCCTGTATACCTATTACCCAATTCAAAGCCACTTCCACATTTTCAGGTGTTCATTGTTAACAGCCCCACTTCTAAGCACCAATTTTCTGTCTTAGTCTATTTTCTGTTGCTATACCAGAATACCAAAGGCTGGGTAATTTATAAAGAAAAGTTTATTTAGCTTATGGTTCTGGAGGCTGGAAAGTCCAAGATCAAGGGGTCAACATCTGGTGAGGCCTTCTTGCTGCATCATAACGTGGTGGAGGACATCACATGACAAGAGGGCAAGGGCATGCTTTTCAGCTCAGGTCTCTCTTCCTCTTTTTGTAAAGCCACCAGCCCCATCACATGGTCATTGCACAGTGCCTCCCACCTGCACTTTTTGCCTCAAAGCAAAGACTGGATGTTGAGGATGGAGCTAGTCCACACCTGAAATTCACCACCTGAAGGCTGTCATTTGCCCCACTTGGATACCTCCTTTCTTACCAGTTTCTAAAGCTTCTCTGGTCTGATGTATAGCAAATGGAGGGTTGGCCCAATGGTACCCAAAATAATGTCCTAGTAGTTCTACACAGTTGTTAAGACGGGGTGGGGGTGGGGGGGCAGACGTGATTTTCATTTTGCTTAACTGGATATAAGATGCCAGTGCTCATGCCCTTGGACCTGTGTATTTGCATAAATATAACCAGGAAAAAAGGCTGGTTGTTCCCTATTGTGGGCCAGAGCGAGGATCTTGCTACACAGAACCGTGGAGCAGCCCTGCCCAGGAGACCATGAATGAAACAGTTCCATTAAAAAGAAAGAAAATCTGCTGCAGCGTGAAGTACTCGGAAATCTTAGTGGAAAGAGGGGGTGAGGTCAGTGCGTGGCTGCGTTATCCAGATAACCATTTCACTGCAAGGTCAGGCTATTCCGGGGCAAACTGGATGTGTGCCTCACAGGTGAGGATACCATTTTCTAGACCAAAGATGGGGACATATTCTCAGAATAGTTTTATGTTGAAGGAATATATTTCGATGAATTTACTTTTATATAAAATCACAAGGAACCATTTATCGTTATTAAAAATAATGAAAAGTATAGAAAATTCAGGACTGTCACCTCCCCTGTGGGAAAACTTGGTGTCTACTCTGTTTGGGGACTGGGAAAGAGCGTGGCTGGACACAGAACCCACAACCTGTTTCCAGGAAGTCCTGGTCTGGTCCTGCCTCCCCTCCACTCTCCTTGGCAGCATAAACAACAGAATGGAAAAACAGGGTCTCTCTGTAGCCCGGCCACTCGCCCCATCTACCTGGCCCTCTGTCCCTTCTTTCCCCAGGTGAAGAGTCGCAGTTTGAGATGGACATTTAAAGGACCAGCCATTGGACCGGGCAACGCCTATGGGCCCTCAGGCCCTTCTCGGGAGAAGAGTCACACCAGCCAGGCCTTATGGACATGATCACACCGAGCAGGCGTCAGGCGCGGGGTCAGCCACCCCAGCCTTCTGCTCCTTCACTCAGGACACCTGCTCCCCTTCCTCTTGGTGAGCACCAGCAGATGCCTCCCTGTGCCTCCGCCGATGCAGGGGCTGCCACCCCGAGGGGAGCAACGGCAACTCAGCAGGCCCACCCTGCAGCCGCGCCAGCCAGCGGACACACACGGGCCCTTCTGCATGACCGTCCTGCTCTTCCAGCCCCGTCCTCTGGGGCGCACCCACCCGTTCCTTAGGTTGGTGTGTGTGGGAAAGCGCCCCTCCCCCTTCCTTCCCCAAGAGAGGAAATAAAAGCCACCTGCGCCCTAGGGCCAAGAAATGGGCCCTGTCTGAGCTCTTTCCCGCTGCATGTAGTGACACCAGCGCTCTGTGTACAGGGCTTACACAGCACCCCCATACGTTCTGTCATCTGATTCTCACACTGATTCTGTCGGTAAGTAGAGCAAGTGTTACCCTCATCTTACAGCTAAGAAGACTGGCTCAAGAGAAGCTGAAGTCACACACTAGTGAATGACACTTGGGACTGAGCTTGAGATCAAGATCAAGAGACCTCGTGTTTTTCAGTGGCAAGTGCCACTTCTCTTCTGGGCTTTGTCCCACCTCCCGCCCCTCCCGAAGCCTATCAGGGGATCTGGTCACCTTCTGCCTGTGGGCCAGAGTCAAGGGAAGGGTCCAAGCCTTGGCTGGTATATTGTCCCTAACCAACACGCCCCTGCTGTTTGTTGAGTGAGCCCTTTGTGTGAGCTGTCATGGGGGACACAAACATGGGATGAGCTCTCTGCCTTGAGGATTTCACTGAGATGTGAGGTTTGCCCATAAGACAAGCAAGCATGGGAGAGACTTCATAGGATTGGTTATCAGTGAGTGGTCCATGCAGGGGCTCTCCATGGAGGTGACGCTGCTGCTGGGCCCTGAGGGTGAGTGGGCTGAGGGCAGGCAGGGCCCGGTGTTTCTGAGATCAAGTGTTACTGGAATGCACAGGGATGGGACATCAAGGAGCCCACTTTGGCCACAGCAGGCATTTTTTGTGGGTGGGAATGGCTTGTACAAATGGTCAAAGAAGGGCTAGATTTGGAGGGCCTGGAGTGCCAAGCAGAGATCTTTGCTGAGAAGCAATAGGTGTTTCTTACTGCAGGATGTGCTGGGGCCTGGATGGCTTTGACCAGGAGGGTGGCCGACGTGCATTTTACACACTGTGGGCTCATAGCACCTGTCAACCGGGCCTTTGGGTAGAGCAGTGGGCCTTCAGTGGACAGGTCCCGGGTCTGGCCTTCTCTACAGCTGACTTGGAGCCCTGTCCCCCAACAAGGACTGTGAAGTCAGCTGGAGTCCAGTGCCTGGTGGGGGCATGTGGAAGAACCTGGCTGGTGGGCCGGCCCGGTGGCGCACTGCTACAGTGCGCTGCTTGGGAAGTGCGGCAGCGCTCCCGCCAAGGGTTCGGATCCCACATACGGACCGGGTCCCACTCACTGGCTGAGCGAGGTGCAGGGGCAACACCAAGGGTTGCGATCCCGTTGCCGGTCCCCGGTCCGGTACGGGGGCAAC
>NW_007732482.1:76996-81560 GCF_000696425.1 Galeopterus variegatus | reverse complement strand
ACACGGAAAAAGACAAAAAGGGAAAAAAAAAAAAAAAGAACCTGGCTGTTGCCATGATGTTGCCAAGCACACGGCATAGCCTTTCATATGGATGGAAAAGTGGGGCTAGGGAGGGCCACCCGGGCAGAGACGACAATGAAAGCTCCAGCCAGGATCAAACAAGAGGCTGGATCAGCCCTGCCAGTCCCTTAGCTTTCCAGTAAAAGCACCTCGCTCCTCCGACGTCCACCAGAGGTCTTGCTAACGGGTCACCATGATCACATTCATGCCCCTTCTAGGTCCTACACCTCAGGGTCCAAGAGATGGTTAAAAAAATGGCTTCTCTGGTAGCTCAGGGGCCACAATAAGAAAATCATTCAGAAGTGTCACCTTTCCCCCCAGGCAGACATATCCTGCAGAAGACCCAGGGGTTTCTCAAGCATCATTTCTGGCTGGGTGCTCTGCATTGACAACAATCTACAACACAGTGCTTCTCCTGAGCTTGCTTTCTTTTTTTTAATTTCTTTTTCTTTTTTTCCTCCTTGAGGAAGTCAGAATCTTGTTGAGGAGACTAGACTATTCCAACTTCACATCCCTGTGTACCAGGCCTTAAGCTTTTGTAGGGATGCTCACTAAGGACACCACTGCAGTTTGGCCTGGCCACCCCCTGGCATCACCAAACTCATTGTTTGCAGTCAGGGAGCCCACTGCTATGGGTCAGATGCCATAAGCTAGGGAATGCACAGAAGCGTTTTAAGCTATGGTGTGTGTTCCCAAGGAGCTTGTAGCCTGGTCAGGNAATGCACAGAAGCGTTTTAAGCTATGGTGTGTGTTCCCAAGGAGCTTGTAGCCTGGTCAGGAGACACCAGGTACTACAAAGAGTAAAGAGTCACCCAGAGTGTCATAAAGCAACCATCATGTGACTGTCCAGAGAGTGAGGCAGTGTCGACTCCACAGTGAAAGAAATCAGGTTTGCGAAGGCTCCGCAGAGGAGGTGAGCCTTTCTGGGTCACCAGGGGCCCCAAGAGCAGATTAGCTGGAGGAATGGGGAAGCTGGTAGGTTCTCCGTACGTGAAGGGAGAGGCTGAGCCAGGCAGTGGAGATGGGAATGGGCTAGATTGGGAAAGGAGGCTTGACAGCACTTGCTGAGGGAGGAGGCAAGAGTCACAGGTTTCTGGTCTGGGTGACCAGAAGAGAGGTCAGAAAGGAAATGCTGGTTTCAGAGTTACGCAGAGTGAATGGCAGGAAGGCCAAAAACAGATCCCTGGGAGATGTTCCCAATGAACGTGAGTGCAGGGCAGAGCTGAACTGCCGGTAATTTTTCCATGTCCAGGCTGCTGTTGACACAGCTGTGGGCCTCCCTCCAGCTCCCAGGTGGCCAGACAGGTACCCGCTGGGGCCGTCCTCCCAGCACCCTCAGTGCAGTGCTCGAGGGAACTCAAGGAAAGGTCCAAGGATGCACCTGATCACCAGCACGTCAGAAGGGCAGGGCTGTCACCTACAGACTCAGCAGGTGGTCATTGCCGGCTGAGTCCAACCTCACTGTGACTTCAGCATTTGCTGTGCATCTTATCACACACAACATGACCCTGGACCTTGAGGCAGTACAATAGAATTTTAAGACAAANGGGAAACGAGGATGTGGCCGGAGGGATTAGAACAGGCAGGGACAGAGTAAATGGGGTTCGGGTAACTCTGGTGTAGGACGGACCCGAGCCAGGAGCTCCTTCAGGTGTCTGGTCGGTTGCTTAGAACTATGGGCTTGTGGGGAGCGTGAGGACCAGGGAGTGAGAGATCGGTGGCCTTTGCTCGTGTACTCAGGGCTGTTTGTGGGCTGCCTGCTGTGTGCCCGGCACTGTCCTGAGCAGTGGGGACAGGACAGTGGAGGAAGCGGCCCTGCCTGCAGGGAGCTGGCCTGCCAGCGCATGCCACGCGTCTGGGGGTGACACCCTGTGGGACTCCTGTCGTGCACGCAGCCTTCACTGCTGCAGTCACAGACCTCGCCTCCTGGACGTTTCAGAACGGAGCACGGCCGGCCCTCCCTGCGCCCCTAAGCAGGGACTCTTGCCCTTTGCTGTGGGACGATTGAGCCTGCTTGGAGCAGCCAGCACCTGGTGACAGGCAGCAGACACCTCGGTTTCTGGGAACAGCTGGAGCAAAGCCTCTCATTCAATGCAGGAGGTTGAAAGAGCGTGAGAAAGTGAGGGACCCTCTTCCTTCAGGTTAACGGGAAAAGTGCGACCCCTAAAAATGGTGTTCCTGAATGTCACACACTCCGGGTGCGACTGGGACGTATCCTGCGGGGAGAGGGGGAAGAGGCGGCCGCAGAGCGTTCGGTTTCTTGACAATTGTCGGCTCCGCGCTGCCCCCTGCCGGCAGGCTCGTGCCTCTGCAGGTCATTCCCGGCACTCCGGGGAAGGACGCTGCGTGTGTGCAGGACCTCAGCACGCTGATCCACGTCCTGTCTTTCGACGTTATGCAACCCGACCCTCGTTCTCTGAAAGTAATACCAAGGATCATTTTTCTGGACAGGATGACCAGAATTGTGTCGTGGGGCAGGACCGGGGCTAGAGCAGGACACTCGTCGGCTGCCCAGAAGTAGCCCTGCTCCCTCCGAGCGACCAAACGCAGCCGCGCATGTGGCCACACTGCCCTCTGACCCTCAGCTCAGCACTCAGGCCAGCCCCATCAGCCGGCTCGATCTGCCAGGGTCAGGGTCAGGGTTAGGGCCAGCTAGGATCAAAGTTCACTCTGCTCAGCTCTTCTCAGGCCGAGCCTCCACCGTTAGGGTGCATGTAATCTTTTCCGTGCCATTCCACCCTAACATGAGAGATCCAGAGGAGCCAGGACTCTGAGCTGTTAAGAACTCCTTCCTTAGCCTCTACAGAATAGGATAGGCTCAGATCTGCATGGAATCATGCATATAGATGGAACCATCATTTGGGTAATTCCCCAACTCTTGGGACAGTTTCAGCCTCTGAATTCTTCAAGGACCAACCAACCAACCAAGAAGCCCATTTACAGCAGTGTCTCCTAGCTCGTGAGCTGAGCCTCTTAACTCCAAGGGACATCTACAGCATGCTAGGAAGCTCTCATGTCCTACACAGCAGCATTGACACCCAAATATTTTTTTAAAATTCTTTTAATTTTTAAATTTTAAAACTTCTTGGTTTTTGTTTTTTATTTTGTTGTAAATTAACAAATTATAATTGTATATATATTTATAAGGTACAAAGTGATGTTATGATATAGGCCTACAATGTGGAATGATTAAATCAAGCTGATTAACATATCCATCACCTCAAATACTTATCATTTTTTGTGGTGAGAACATTTGAAATTTACCCTCTTTGGAGTATTAAAATACACAACACACTATTATTAACTATGGGACGCCTGAATGCTCTCTGAGCCTGGTGAACTTGGCCACACTCTCACTTGATTCACTAACAAGTTACCACTGAGTGCTGCTCTCATGTGGGGAAGTAGCATGACTTCCTCTTCCCTTCCCTCCAGAGACAGCACCTAAACCAGATCAGCCTCTTGCAGTGTAAGAGGCCATCCCACTGCCCAGGGGCAAAAGAGATTTGTGTGTGTGGGCACCGTGCAGAGTGTAGACCATGTGGTCCACCTCCTCCACCTCCCTAGGTTTGGGAGATAGATCTCAAGCCACAGAGGAAAGAGACAGCACCACCACTCTGCTGTAGTCGAGACATAATTGGAAATGCCACCCAGTCATAAGCAGATAGTCCTTCTGTTGACAGGGTGCTCTATTTACCAGCTCCACCCATCCTTCAGCCACCACCTCATCTCCCTCCTGAAGACTCCAGTTCTTTCTCTCTCACCTTGAGCTTGACAGTTTCCTTCACGTCCCTCCAGGGTTGAGGATGGGCCATCCTGAGCAGGAGGACATTGTCAGCCAAGGGAGAGCTGTGGAAGGCAGACGGTTGGCTGGTGCTGTGCAGCACCGACAGAGGCTGATATGTGGGCAAATTCAGCTCCTCCAGTGACCAGATGGGTGTTTGTATCCAGTGTGGGATGGGTGGCAGAGGGCCTTGGCTCTTGGGCCTGTATCCGGAAAACTCACATCCCTGAGTCAGTATTGTATTAATGCTTATGGTTCAGTCAGAACCTTCCTTTTGTCAGGGAAGGGAAAGAAAGGAGGTCATGACATTGTCTCCTCCCAGGAGCCCCTCTGTCCTCAGTGAGGCAAGCTCCCTCTTCGATTCCCTTACTTCAGCTCTCTGATGACTGCTGTCTGCTGGACCTTTCCCAGATATTTGGATTTCTTACACTACATAGCTTCATGTACACTCTGAGTCCCATCACTGTGCTTCATCCCCTGCAATTCCAGCAGAACCACCATGACCATATCCTGGTCAGAACCGGATATGACTAGAACAAGGGGAAAAACTTCATCTCGCGCTTTCCCTGCTCCTCCCCTTTCCTGGCACTGAAATGGGCCCTGAGCTTCCGCACTTGTCTCCATCTAGATCATCCTCCTGCCCGTTGTCCCACTACATTGGCGGTTCTCAGACCTCAGAGTGCATCAGGATGACCTGGAGGGCTGATTAAAGCAGATGCT
>NW_007732482.1:76161-76438 GCF_000696425.1 Galeopterus variegatus | reverse complement strand
GGCCTGCAAGTGGGACAAGCCTCATTCACAGGAGAGAAACGCGGTTCTGTTCATCCAGCAAGTGCCCACTGATGCCTTCCCCGTGCCAGGCCTCATTCTCGGCACGCTGCATACACCAGTAAACAAAACAGACAAAAGCCACTACCCACGGGGGCTTACCTTTGTCTAATAAAAGGAAGAATAAAACTCTTTACTGTGTTCACTAGGACTCAGATGTCTTGTTGGGCCATGTTGCGGCGCAATCAAATCATAAGGCGCCTGCCTAAGTATGGTTCCT
>NW_007732482.1:74280-75903 GCF_000696425.1 Galeopterus variegatus | reverse complement strand
AGGAAGGTCTGAAGCTACGTTTTCAAGTTGTAGAGCTTTCTGGAAAGCTTCATTCATCGGAGGGAGCACCAGGAAAATGTTCATGTAAGAAGTGAGTGTTTCTGCTGGCGGTAAGAGAAAATCAGCACAACTTTGGGAAGTTTCTGCAGTGAGAAGTAATCAAGCCAACAGTTAGAATCCACCTCCCATATGTCTGTTTTCTTTTTAAATGAGAAGAAAATCCTCAGTTCTTAAGGCTCTGGGATGTCTTTTTCCTGCTCAAAAGATGACAGAAGTAGGTTAGTTTACTTCAACAACTGTCCTGGGGAAATTATTTTATGTGGCTTAGTCCCTTCATGTGTAAAGCTCTTAAAAATGTGTGTACATTTTTCTGATTATAAATCAAATTCATAGAAAGCCTGAAATACCACAGAAGTATATTATGTAAAAGAGTGGGAAATCCCTGTGATCACCTCCATGCCCTCGGTGACATGCTTGGTAAAAGTCCAGCGGGCGCAACTCCGGATTTTTCCTTGTGTATAGTAACAAATATACAAAAGAGAGGCCTCAGCACAGTGCTGGGGTTACACTCCTTTTTTATTCTCAAGTCAAAGGGATTGCTTCTTAAATTAATTAACTTCATCCAAAATACTTAAACCCTGTGGGGTGAGACAACAGTCACAATACTGTTTTGCAACTTGCTTNGGGATCCCCATGTCAGGAGAGGGGCAGCTGGTCCCTGACGCTCTCTACCCACTTAGGCCTCCACTGCGCCGTCCCTTGCAGCGTGAGCAGCAGGCACCAGCTGCCCCACCAGGTGGTCGGTTGTGGGCCCATGTGGGGTTACGGTCATTGAAGCGCTGGCCCCTCAGGCCCAGCAACTCCCTTTGCTACTTCTGGGCCACGTTAGAGGACATAGGAGTGATCCTGCCTCCTCTGTGCCACACCAGGGCATGGGAGTCCTGCAACACCAAGTCCCAGTCTATGCAGTAGACAGTATAGACCTACCACATAGTCATGGCCCGTGTCCTTTCTCTTCTGCTGGGTTAGCTTTCGTGTGGGGGGAAAAGCACTCATCACAAATATTTTAGCTGTGTTCAGAGTCCTTTCTGTTCCTTCAAGGAGCACATGCAATAGACTACTTCTTTTCCATGTGCCATATCCGTCCTTGAGGCAGTGAGCTTAGTGGTTCTTATTAGAGCCACATCAAAGCTTTTTTTGCACTAACAATACCCAGACCCCTTCCTTACACAGTCTGATGGTGCAGGCCGAGGGGCATTGTCCTTTTTTTTGTTTGTTTTTAAGCTCCGCAGGTGAGTCTAACATATAGGCAGGGTTAAGCACTGTGTGGGAGGGGAGGGAGGTTGTGTCAAGACTAAGGAGGAAAAAGGAAAGAGGGGAAGCCCGTTACTGTTTCAGAATTATCTGCCACATTCACCAATAGCTAAGCAGGGTTAGTTACTGCCAGTGGTACACAAAGCCTTTGAAAGGGATACATTCAAGAGGCTAGTGAGGAGGTGAATTAGTGTTAGAAATACTCTAGTCCCTTGCTACTCACAGTGTGACCTTCAGACTAACCCCCAGGCATCACCTGAGAATTGTTAGAGATGCAAAAATCTCAGGCCCCACCCCAGACACACAGCA
>NW_007732482.1:72937-73347 GCF_000696425.1 Galeopterus variegatus | reverse complement strand
GGCAAAAAATGTCCCCCTGGGCTGGGGCCGGCTGCTTTGGAACACTGCAGAGGCGCGCGTTAGGAGTAGGACATCGTCGTCCACGAGGGACATGATCACCTGCGTTAAGTGAGCACTTGCGTTAGACTTCATATAGGTGAGCTGAACGGGATGATGGACCCACAGCAACACGTCCTAATGTCTGAGGACTGTTGGATCATACCCACTCATAAGATCTGCGTGCAGCAGGGTTTGAGGCGGGTCTTGATGTGATGGACATGGATAGGAGAGGGAGCGAGGGACAAGCGGATGGGGGAAAGAAAGGGGAGCACACGCGGAAAGCAGGGCCCCACTAAGCCACAGAGTTGGAGGGGCGCGCCGGGAGGTGTGCGCGCCAGCGGCAGCTGTGCGATCCAGCGGCAGGGGGGCGC
>NW_007732482.1:62794-72172 GCF_000696425.1 Galeopterus variegatus | reverse complement strand
AGGTGGGCGCTCCAGAGCTCTCCGGGAGGTGTGCACTCCAGCTGCAGGTGTGCGATCCAGCGGCAAGTGTGCGCGCCAGCTGCAGGTGGGCGCTCCAGAGCTCTCCGGGAGGTGTGCACTCCAGCTGCAGGTGTGCGATCCAGCGGCAGGCGTGCGATCCAGCGGCAGGTGGGCGCTCCAGAGCTCTCCGGGAGGTGTGCACTCCAGCTGCAGGTGTGCGATCCAGCAGGACCCGGAGAGCGTCTGCGGCACCCTGAGAACACTGAGCTGAGGAGGAGTCTGAGCTGCCTCTGAGGAAAGATGGGGTGATGCAGAGGTGTGGAAGGACCGGCTGGGATAGACTGCATAAGAAAGCCTGGACAGCAGGACTCAGCTGTGGTAAACCCCAGCGTGGGACGACAGAACTACAAGTCGGAGGCAGGTGGGACAGAGTGGAAAAAAGTGACTAAGGAGCCAAAGATCACTTTCTGGCGTTCTTAGCCTTTATTTACTTCTGATTCGAGCAACACCTGTGCACAGTAAAACAGTCGGAAAATGGAAATGAATAAGAAGCGGTGCTCATAATCCTGGGATCACTCAGGAACAGCAATGAGCGTTGTGCATCCTGTATTTGAGGATGAGAGGAGAGTGGGCTCCACGTTTTCGCCACGATGGAATAATTTACCCTCTAGCTGGCAGCTGCGTCCAATCAGCTTTCTGGCAAACTGGGAGAATTCAGTGGTGTTACTGGGGACAGAGAACCCCTAAAAATGTTTCTCATGTTTGTCTTTCCTGAACTTCCAGCTCTGTGCTCTGCTGGTGATTTCAGTCACCTTATCTTGAAAGGGTGCCCAGCTTTGGCAGGTGCTTTGCTTTCCAATTCCAGAAATTAGATCTGGTTCTGTCCTGCACTGACCTACTCTGACCCCTAGGTGAGCGGGCTGTGGGGAAGAGGCAGGGAATTCCCCTGAAATTTTGAAACTCAAATATTCCCTTTTCTCACCTCAGCCTCTTGGCATTTCTGCCTCACCTGGACTTCGGGGTGTGAATTCCTCCAGTTTTCCTGTCCCTCTGCTTTCTCACTCTCACCTTTGATTCCCTTTGGTCCTGGCCCTGACTTTTACCTGCCATTTGTCTTAGCTATCACACTTAAATCGCTCAGTGCTGTTGGAGGAAAGCAAGGAGGATACAAACTGGTGCCACCACAGACGTGCGTTCTCCGAGCTCAGACAGGCCATCACTGCCAGCCACCGGTATTTTTACTTGGTCTCCTGTTCCCCTGAATAATTACAAATGACATTCTTGTGTCGTGCAGTGCCAGAAGATGAATGGGACGTCCTCCTCCAGCTCTGCCGGCTGTCTCAGCCATTCCCCCAGCTTCTTTAGAAAGCTGCTCCATCCACCACCGTCTCTCCTACGTCTTCAACCCCTGGCTCCCTAGTGATGAATAAAACTTTCATCAGCCTGTTTCCCAACTTGCACTACCAGTTATCATCCAGTTGCACACTTTCCTTCTGAGCCAAACATTTGTTTAGGGACTATTTCCAACATACTTAAACAGTGCAGATAATCCTGTCACAAACAAGGATTTAACAAATGCTGACATTTTGCTATATTTCACTCAGGCTTTTTCTTTATAGAAAGAAAATGCCTCTGGTTAAAAGCTGGAAAAACTCGTACAATAACTGTTACTATTTCCAACCCTCCATTCACTTCTCAATCAGTGGTAATATGGATTCTGCCCCACCCTGAAACTACTCTAGCTGAAATCATTCGTGCCTTTCATCTAAGAGGTAGGTGCCACCCATGGTTCAATTCCCGGACCTCAGCCCTTTGAAAACAACGTTAAATCAGTGTCTTTCCTATTGCTGGGGTCATCTAATTTAGTGCATCAATACCGGCATTTAAAAAAAATAATACAAAGTGCAAATTGCTTAATAAATTTTTCATTTCAATTATAAATAATATAATGTGTATATTGGGTTACACTGAAAAATGTATTTCTTATGTGAGTTGTGCCCAAAACATTTGAAAGACATTGTTCTAAATTACTGGTTTCAAAGTTTTGTTTGCATGAATTTATCACTTTAAGTTTAATTAGCTGCAGAGGATTTCAGATGAATTGTAAACATTAGCATTGGTAAATAAAACCTTTAAAAAGTCCTATGGAGTGAGTCAATGCCTGCCATCATCCCTTTAAAAAATAAATGAACGAGCTTTCTTTAATAGTTGGAAATTTTGTATCATATCATTTTCTCTTTAAACTCAGAATTCCATTCTACTTCCCTCACAAGATAAAATGTAATACAGATGTATTTTTATACTATATAGAATGTCTATAATACATCTCTGCAATAAAAATACGTATAAAAGTTGAAACTAAATTTTAAAAAACTTTCTGTGACTATGAGGCTCTAGTGTTAAAAAATTATCTTCATTGCATTATCAATATAATTATCAGTATACAATTGATCAAATACAGTACACATTTTGATAAACATAAAAGTTAAATTTTAGCTTTAGAAATGCAACTCTTAATGAGACTGAGCATTTATTTTTTCAATTAATTCATATGTCCATGAATGAACATCATTGTTGCTAGAATGAGACAGGTTTAGTGTTGCTTTGCCTCCCACAGATCTGTCACCCTTTTTCCCCTGGGTGACAGGACTGCCAAAGATTACTCAAAGCCAATCTCTTCTGAGCAGTGAGAAGACCCGAAAGGTGTTAATCTCCCAGAGCCCTCAGAAGAGAGGCATTCCTTCCATTTGGGAAATTAACCACGAATTGGGGTTCTCTTCCCACATTTATTCTCCACACCAGGAAGTTATAGGAAGAGAACATAGGTGGGGTTTTTGCTAAGTAGTTTAACAAGTTTAACAAGAGAAGCTGGTAACATTCAGTAAGACAAGCAAGGTGACATTCCATAATGCAATTTGCAAGAAGTTAAGTCGATCCACCAACAAAAGCTTAATCTTAGCAAACATTCTCTTCTTACAGCAATTTCCCAGTATCTTTACATATCAATCAGTAACCCATCTGTCTTTGAGCCAGCAACCTTGCTGTGTTACAATTCTTTATCTTACAACAGAGACTATAGCCTGGAGAAAATTTCCTGTCTTTTGCAAGGTTAATATTTGAAACTGCAAGACTTTGGAAAACCAGGCCCTGTGAAGTACATTTGCTTTATGTATACTCCACAGTTTAGCATCAATTCTATTTCTATTTTTCATTTTTATAGATGTTAGAGCTGACAACCTTTGTTTAAGTAATAAGGAGATTTCCATCAGATTTATTGAAGCAATGGAACTCAATTCTTTGAACTCCTTTAAAGTTCTATGCCAAATCACAAGGCAATTTACCACAAAGAATTTTTTTTAACTTTTAATTTTCATATAATTATTTAGATTTACACAAGAGTCACAAAGATAGTTAAAAGATTTTACTCTATACTTTTTAAAAAAAAAAATCTTTTGGTGGCCAGTACAGGGATCTCAACCTGTGACCTTGGGGTTATAAGGCTGCACTCTAACCAACTGGGCTAACTGGCCGGCCCTACCCTGTACATAACACAGCTTTCCCTAATGTTAACATCTTACATAACCAGGGTACATTGATCAAAACTAAGAATTGGGGTTGGCAGATTTTACCAGTTTTTCCACTAATGTCTTTTTTCTGTTTCAGGATCCAATCCAGGAAACCACATTATACTCGTCATGTCTCCTTGGTCTCCAATCTGTCGTTTTGTCAGTCTTCCTTGTCTTTCAGGAGTTTGACAGTTTTGCAGAATACTGGTCACATTTTCTAGAATGTCTCTTAATTTGGATTCAGCTGATGTTTTCTCTTGATTAAACTGGGGTTATGGATATTTGGGGAAAATACCACAGAGATGAAGTAGTCTTCTCATTGCATCCTATCAGGGGGTACATGACAGCAACACGACTTCTTACTGGTGATGTTAACCTTGACCACTTGGCTGAGGTGCTGTCTGTCTGCTAGTTTCTGTACTGTAAGAATTTCTCTTTTCTTTTTCTTCATTCTGTTGTTCAGAAGCAAGTCACTACGTCCAGCCCACACAATCCAGGGGATAGAAGATCATCAAAAAATTTGTAGCCATCTGCTAAAACCACCACAATAATTAATTAATATTTGGGGGGAAATACTTTGAGGGAAGGGTCCTGTTTTTCCTTAAAGTATCACCCACTGATTTTAGCATTTATCACCAACAATTTTTTAAATAATCTTTCAGCAGGTAACTCAATTAGGCCCTCCAATTTTGTTAAAAACAAATAACTGAGAAACAATCGGTAAATCAAAATATCTACATATTTCGAATTGTTGCGTCTGGTCCCCACAGGTTCAGACGCCCTGGGACAACATACCACAGTAAGATTAGATTGGTGACTGCAGGGAGGTAGCCTTTCCTAAGTGGGAGAAGAGTGTGTCCTTAGCAACTTTTTAGAAAATAGAATCGATGTAAACATTGATTTCTGGAAACTGTCCTGGCCCGAATACTTCCAGGTTTGTATTCTCAAGTTTGGGGCCCATGGGTCTGAATGACTCCACTTACTCCAGTGACTTCAGCTACCAGCTGCTGTCGACTTCTCAGGTTCTTCCCTTTCGTCCGTGCCTGTCCCTTCGCTAAGCGCCGAAGTTGGCTGAGCTCTGGGTCCTCGCGCACCTGCCCCCGCACCTGCTCCCGCGCGCACCGTCCAGCGCGCACCCTGCCCGCGTAGCCTGGCCTCCGGAATCAGACTCCAGATCCCCATCCCTACAGGCCATTTGGAAACGTGTTCAAGGTGGCAGATCACAGGACGGCACAACAAATCCCACATCTGGGGCGGGGGGGCGACGGCTGTCTTTCTGGAACGTTGCGAGGACAACGCGGCGCGCCACGTCCGTGCGCAGCCAGCGCTCCAGGCGCCTCTTCCGCGCGGTGGTCGCTTCTCAGCCACGGAGTGCCCAGCGCTCATCCCTGACATGAATTAAGTCCTAGAGGAACCCAGCTAATAACCCCGCCTCCTGGCCCGCCTCCGCCTGCCCGACCCGGCCTTAAAGCGGGCCTGACGCGCGTATGCCTCAGGCAGGCGGTGGGCCCACCCAAAGGCCTTTACCATTTGAAGATTACAGTACCCGGCAGCGAATCGCGCGAGACGGAGATAGCATTCTCGCGAGAAGTCTGGGAGGCGGCAGTGATGGCGGCGGCGGGAACCGGACCCGGCCCGGGAGCGGGTGCCGGACCCGGCCCAGGAGCGGCCGCAAGTGCAACAGCGGCAGAAGACGGGGAGACGAAGCCGGTGGCAGCGGCAGCAGCCACTCCGGCCGGAGAGGGGACACCTTCTGCTCCGGCAACTGAGCCCAGTTCCGGAGAGGCTGAGAGCGGGTAAGACGTCCTGCGGCCGGAGGAGGATGCGGGAAGGGAGCCCGGCCCCCTCAGGATCCCGCGGCTCCCGGGGGCCCTCCTGCCCGCCCCCTGCGAACCTGCGGCCGGCGGCTTGCCCTGCCCCTCGGCGACGGTAATCGCGCGCGCCGCTGGGCCCGCCCCCTCTGGGCTGGGTCCCAGGCCACGCCCCTTGCACGCCGGGCGAGAGCGGGGTTCTGGTCCGGTCTCCGGCCTTGCACACGGGCGGCGGGCTGGGAGCTCACTCCTCTGTCAGGAGCCCCTCAGCTATCCCACAAAGAAACCACTTTGCCGTGCCAGACTGGAAGACGTAACGGTCCCTCTGGCAACAGAGTGGGAGACCTGCGTCTCCGTGACCCTCTCCCAGGACCAGCTCCAACCCACGTGGACCTGTGTGTTAGGGCCGATTAGGCTTCTCTGTGCACGCTGCGTGGGCCTGCGTCTGTCCTGGCCACACTATCCTAATACCTTGACAGTAACCCTGGGCATCTGAGAAACAGGCTCAGCCCAAAGAGCTGTAGGAGTGTGAAGTTCAGCTGTATTTTGATCATCTTCTTTGGGAATAGGCATTTTAAGGTTTGTTCCTTGAAAATTCTTACTTGAGTGCTTTCATTATGTTATAGGGATGCAAACTTGGTCGATGTAAGTGGTGGTTTGGAGACAGAATCCTCTAATGGAAAAGATACACTAGTAAGTATTTCTTTTTGGATGTTTGCAAAGCAAAACAGGGTTTGTTTTTAAATTTTTAAGCTAATCAAGAATACATTCAAGTCAACTAATTGGGTTTTCTAATTTTTCTGTGGACACAGGAAGGTGCTGGGGATACTTCAGAGGTGATGGATACTCAGGCGGGCTCCGTGGATGAAGAGAGTGGCCGGCAGTTGGGAGAGGTAGAGCTGCAATGTGGGATATGTACAAAATGGTTCACAGCGGACTCCTTTGGCATAGATACCTCGTGAGTACTTTTCATAGTCTTGTGAGGATCGCTTTGAATAGAGAAACGGTTGAATAGTTTGTAGGCAAAATACATACATAGTATTTCCTGTGTCTCCTAACCCCCGTTCAGTGAGTACGGTCTTGAATCAGGAATTGTTTTAATTCCCTTAGCATGTTTTCTGCTGAGGGCACAGCCCTCATAGGTACAAAGGTGGGTATTGTCCCTGCTTTGAATTTGCAACCTGGTTGGAAGACAAAACTGTGCAGTTACAAATCATTGTACAAATAAATTTGAGACAATATCATTTGAACCTTGTAATGGGTGTTTTGGATTTTTCAGAAAGAATTGTTGTATACGGTTGACAAAGCTTGTCAAAAATTTGAGATGACAGTGCTCTTCATGCCTGAGCCCTCTTTTTCCTTTCTCATTGCTTCTGACTCACTACTTTAGGTATCCTGTGTTCTCTCCTTAGTAAAACCTATTTCCAAACACATACTGCTTCTAATGAATCAAAATCATATTATGACTGAGAATGAAAGGCTTCTTTCCTTATTCTAGGAATTTGGTCAACAGCTAGCAGGTGAGCATTACTGACTCATTGTCTATTGGAATAACCCTACTGCTGGCTCTCTAATGTTCTTTACGGTCCATATTATACTAAAAAATTTAAATGAGACTATCTCAGTAAGGCTGCATTAATTGGGAAATTAGCCCCCTTGGATGGAGTAGTGAAGAAATACCTTCCTTTATAATTTATTGTATGCTTTCCAGTTAAAAGTTAAAGTGAGTTTTAGAAATGCTAATGTCCCAATTAACATGTGACTGGTGACCTAGGATAGAGTGTTTTAAAAAGAAAAAAATACTGAAGGATCAGGAAGAAAGAATGGATCTTGATAGAGAGATCTGTAGGAAAAACACTCTAGCAAGGCTGATCACTTAGAGTGGTGTGAAATTGGACCACTTTGGCCAAGAATTTGTTTGGATAGACAGAGCCTAGGAAAAGGCTGATCACTTAGAGTGGTGTGAAATTGGACCACTTTGGCCAAGAATTTGTTTGGATAGACAGAGCCTAGGAAAAGAAATTTATTAGAGAGGTGACTGGAAGGAATCCAGTTTGTACTTGAATTTGAGAAGTTCGTACCTGAAGCCCAGCTAGGTGGGATGGATTATCTTTTACAATTGAGATAAACAATGTGAGCTAGCGGGGTATGAAAATGGCTGCTCTGTACACCTGATTAAAATAACCATATACCTACCTATCTTTAGAAGGCTTTGTCTTCTACAACTGAGTTGATCACAACAGGCTGTTTAACAGAGAAGGGGTTCTAGGGAGAAGAGAAGGTGAGGGAACTTAGTCTTAACATTCCTAAGAATGTTTCTTAATGCCTTGAGTGGTGGTGATAGGTGGCAGACAGCACATACTCGGGAACCTAACCTTTGAGGAAACCCTGATCTCATTTCAGTAGAGTGCAAAATAAACCTGCCTTTATTTTTATTTCTTTTCTAACTTAAGCTGTTTATACTAAAGGTCTTTTGTTCTGTTAATTTCTCCTTTCCAAGACCGAGCTCTCCCTGTGCTTTCCCAGCTATCCAGCACAATCATCACCACGCTTCCCTTCTCAAATGTGTCAGTTCCTCTGTTTTGTCCTCCCTTTCTTCCATATTCAATTTCCCCCCTCCACTGACTTCTTCCTCTCTGCCTTTAAACAGGCAGGTATTCTCCTGCCTGAAGCTCACCTCTTACAAGGTTTTGTCTTTATGATATAGCCAGTCTTAGTGGTTAGAACTCCTCTCACCTCCTGCTCCCCTCCAAGCTTTACTGACTTTTTTCTTCCTGTACGCCTGCTTGTCCTTCCCATTTTTATTATCACTCTAGGCCAGGCTTTTTTTACCTTCTGCTGAGACTTCTACAAAAGCCTTCTATATATATATTCACTTTTTTCTAAACTCTTCCTCCTTCAGACCCATCCTGTCATTAAATTTATCAGTTAAAACCACAGGACTTCCCCTTCAAGGAGTTCCCATTACCCAAAGAAAAAATTCAGTCCCACCTGGCTTCCTGCCTTTCAATTCCACCTGTTTCCTACCTTTCAAGCCCTGACAAATCCTGTCTCAGACAAACGTGCTTACACCTGTTTGCCACCTGCTTGCGCTTTTTCATCTCTACACATAGTTCACTCATATTTCGCACTCATCTTTCCCAATCCAGTTCATAACTTGTATCTTTGAAAGTCTTCCCAACTTCTAAATTTGAAGTGACTACTTGGGTCATTTAAACATTCACATTTTTAGGGGCCGGCCCGGTGGTGCACTGCTATAATGTCCGGTACGGGGGGCAACACTGAGGGTTGCGATCCGTTGCCGGACACGGAAAAAGACAAAAAAAAAAAAATTCACATTTTTAATTCACCTTTTCATACATTTTGTCTGCCCTTTCCAACAATGTTAATTGGCACCTTAAAGAAATGTATATCTTAGACTACTTTGTCTTCTGCAGCTGACCTGGCATACTCTTTAGGTGCTCAGAAAAGAAACTAGCCTAGACAAGGTGCCAATGAGAACCTTCCAGATGCTGAATTGTCCATTATGGTGTATAATGTCTTATTAACTTTTTGTGACAGAAAAATCCAGGTATTTGTAAAACTACGAGCCCTGTTTTGGTTTTGATGACCTTTTTACATGTTAAGGGTGTGTTAATATGTTAATATGTTTATCTAACTTTCACTGAAGGGAAAGGATTACTGTTGATTTATGTCTCATAAAGACATATGTGTTCAGAAGTTCACTAATTTGTACAATTTGGCTGTTGTGCAGATCCTGTCTACCTTTCATGACCAACTACAGTTTTCATTGCAATGTATGCCATCATAGTGGGAATACCTATTTCCTCCGGAAGCAAGCAAGTAAGAACAAACTCTGGAGTGTTTTTAAATGATTGTGCCCACTGGGAAAGAAAAGGGATCTGGGCTTACCAGAATCAAGAGACCCTTGCCTAGTAGTTAGTAGAAGTTAAATTGGGATTTAGTTCTGAATAATTGCTGTTGCCTACTTCAGATCAAAT
>NW_007732482.1:60417-62314 GCF_000696425.1 Galeopterus variegatus | reverse complement strand
TAGTAGAAGTTAAATTGGGATTTAGTTCTGAATAATTGCTGTTGCCTACTTCAGATCAAATGATGACTTCACTTTCTAAAGCTGCTTGGGCCATCTGGGCCATCTTGTTGAATATTGCCTTGGTGATAGAGATATAGTATTATAGACAACTTTTTCTTCCTTTCTGTTTTTGATAGACTTGAAGGAAATGTGCCTTAGTGCTTTGGCCAACCTAACGTGGCAGTCCCGAACACAGGATGAACATCCGAAAACCATGTTCTCCAAAGATAAGGTAGAGATGAGATTGATGTGGTTGGAATTATGCCAAAGAATCTGGTGGATGTAAATACACTCTTTAACAACAAGTACTTGCTCTCCAATTTGTATGAATACATAACTGTGAATTCAGTGCTATCGTTGTTCTTATTTCATGTGATTTACTAATTTCCTAGTATGTGTCCCTTGGCTTAGCTATTAGTACTATGAATTCTTAATTTTCATTGGCTTTATAGAAGCAAATAACTGTCTGTCCCACAGCAATCAATTCTGAGGTGAACTTTCTCAGTTTAGGTATTTTTATAGATTCCTCTCACAGACTGTCAAGGGAAAAGGGGTCAGTTTCCTTTTGTCAAAAGGAATTATCATCTATTGTTAAACTGGAAAACCACATGACTAAAGTCAGGACTTAGAACTACAAGGGGACTTCAAAAGCTTCATGGGAAAATGGAATTAAAAGATAAAAATAAAAAATATAAACTTTATTTCTCAACATAAGCTGATCAAGTTCAAGACACGTTTGTAAGTTGTGATACCAGCTGTTTAGTCCTTTCCTTCTGAACTGAGGGTCCTGAGAATTTAACCATGTCAATACAATCTTTTCTACACTAATAACTGAAGAAAAATTGGTGCCCTTTATAGACTTTTTTCAGATTAGGAAACAAAAAGAAGTCAGAAGGAGCCAAATCTGGACTGTTAGGTGGATGCCTGATGGTTTACCATCAAAATTCTCACAAAATTGCCCTTGTATGATGCGAGGAATGAGCAGGAGCATTGTCATGGTGAAGAAGGGCTCTCTGGTGAAGCTCTCCCAGGCGTTTCTCTGCTAAGCTTTGGCTGACTTTCTCCAAACACTCTCCTAATAAGCAGATGTTGTCATCATTTGGCCCTCCAGAAAGTCGACAAACAAAGTGGCTTGAGTATCCTGAAAAACTTGCCATGACCTCTGCTCTTTGACAGGCCCACTTCTGCTTTGACTGGACCACTGTCACCTCTTGGTACCCATGGCATTGACTGTGCTTTGTCTTCAGGATCCTATTGGTAAAAGCCATGCTTCAGCTCCTCTTACAGTTCTCTGAAGAAATGCTTCAGTCTTGATGCCAGTTTAAAATTTCCATTGAAAGCTCTGCTCTTATCTGCAGCTGATCTGGGTGCAACAGTTCTGGCACCCATCGAATAGAAAGTTTGCTCAACTGTAATCTTTCAGCCAGAATTGTGCAAGCTGAACCAGTTGAGATGTCAGATATTGGCTGTTGTTTCTGCTGTTCATCATTGGTTCTCTTCAATTAGGGCATGAACAACATCAACTTTTTCCTTGCAAATTATGTGGATGGTCTGCCACTGTGGTCTTCATCTTCGACATTGTTTCGTCTCTTCTTAAAAGGAGTTATCCTTTTGTAAACTGCTGATTTCTTTGGGGCATTGACCCATAAACTTTTCATAAAGCAGCAATGATTTCTCCATTCTTCCACCCAAGCTTAACTATCAATGTGATGTTGGTTCTTGCTTCAATTTTAGCAGAATTTGTGTTGTTCTGATAGGGCCTCTTTGCAAACTGATGTCTTATCCTTCTTAGTGCTTCAAACTAGACCCTGTTCAGACATGTAACAAGTTACTACAAGTTTATTTCTGGTGCAAAAAA
>NW_007732482.1:13073-59887 GCF_000696425.1 Galeopterus variegatus | reverse complement strand
AAAAAATTTTGAAATCCAGGCATAGTTTTTTCATAATACGCATTTTCTGTGAACTTTTTGTAGACCCCTCATAGGTGATTAGCCCATCCATGAGTCTTTCCAACTGTGATTCATAGTAAGAAATATGAAAAATAAGTAAACTTTAAAAATAATGGAGTTTACGTTGTGACCTAGTATACATTTATACCAACCCACTTTCATTTAAAACTGAAACAAAAGTTTCACAAAACACTGCTTACTCTCTGACTTTTCCCTCTGTGCTTTGATATTTTATATTCTGGTCAATGATAGTTTTGACCTATGAAATTGATTTTATAACATCCAGATTGATTGTGACCTACAGTTTGAAAAACACTGGAGTAGAATGTGTCATGAGACTGGTACTGTCTGTATCAGATTGACACAGTTGTTGTCTGCTAAACAGAAATTTGTGCTTAATCTTATAAGCTGGAACAGTCAGCAGAGGGTCCCCCACACTTCTTTCCCCCTATATTAAAAGTATTTTAAAAGGGAAGTGTGATTACACTTGGGTTTTTTCTTCTTAGTTTAGTTTTTGCCAAATTATTATTTTAAGAATTTTCAAGCCTACAGAAAAATTAGTACAATGAACTTCCATTTATTTTTTACCTAGATTTGCCAGTTGTTAATATTTGCTGCTTTTGCTTTATCTCCCTATATCTATATTTTCCTCCTAAGCTGTATGAGACTAAATTGTAGGTATTATGCTTCACTTGATGTTCTGTCTTACAACCACAGTATGGTGATCATACTCAAAAAATTTAATGTCAAGGCAATAATACTATCTAATATAGAGTTTACATTCATATGTTCACATTATTATTGTCTTAATAATACCTTTCATGGCTTTTTTCTCCATCCAGGATCCAATCAGGATCACACATTACATTTAATTGTAATGACTCTTTTCTCTCTAATCTGCAACAATTCCTTTATTTATTTATTTTACTTTTTTTGGTCTGCTCTGACATTTAAAATTTTGACGAGTCTAGACAGTTTGTCATGATATTCCTCAGTTTCTATTCATCTGATTGTTTCCTCATGATTAGGTTCAGGTGAAACATTTTTGGCAAGAGTAATATATAGTTTATATGGAGGTGCTTCAAAAAGTTCATGGAAAGATTTGCGTTATCTTTTAATTCTATTTTTCTGTGAACTTTTTGAAGTACCCTCATGAGGTATAAGTTATTGGTTTGTTTTATTATTGGTGATCCTAAATTTGACTAGGTGGTTAAGAAGGAGGTATCTACCACATTTCTCCATTATAAAGGGACCTTTTTATCTTTGTGATTATTAAATGACAGCCACCATCGATTATCCTAGCCTGAATCAGTTAATAGAGAGGTGGTTGTAGAGCAATATATTTATTGGTTGCAATTCTTTCGTAAAGAGCTTTTCCTTATCCTTTTTCTTCTTTAAATATCACTGGATTCATGGATTTTTAAAAATCGATGTATTTCTGATACTCAGATTGTCCCAGATACGACCAATATAGTGCTATCAGGCTGACTCCTGAAAGTTTTTGATATGTCACCATCAGTTTTTGAATTCTGTCTGTCTTTCTTTCTGGAACAACAAAATGTTCCAGGCTTCCCTTGTACTTTCCCTGATTTAATCCTGGTTCCTTTTAGTAAAGATTTAGTTTTCATGGAACTAACTCTGGTGTTGGTAGACTTTGGAAGATCATCTAAAATGGGGAAATTTTGATGCCAGAAGATCAAGGTCAGACATTGTTTCACTCACACAAGCAAGAGCTGATGGGGGCCACAATCAAAGCATTGGTGATGCAAAGGAGGTCTGATTGGTGTGAAATTTCTGAAATGTTAATATTCATTTGGTTGCTGTTAAGATATGAAGGTTGTGAGAGAAGAATCAAGGGTGACTCTGGTGTCTAGCTTATGCTTCTGGGCAGCCAGTGATTCTGAGTATTAAGAGCAAGAATAGAAATCTGTAAAGCAGATCAATGAAGTAAGATACAGAGTTCCATTTTAGTCACAGGAAGTTTGAGGTGCTGGTAGGATATCCAGATGGAGATGTCTCAAGCAGGCAGAAACAGGAGCTCAGGAGAGAATAATTTGGGAGTCATCTTCTAGTTGACAACCAAGGGAATGCGACAGAGCTTTTTCCTCCAACTGGATTGTAAGCCCTGTGTGGCTAAGATTTGTATAAATTTGTTTTAAATCCCCATAATCTATATTATTCACGTGCAGTTAAATATTCAAAGATTGAAAGATTAAACATGGATTTTTCTCATGATTCAACATGGTCTTTGGAAATGCTGCTGTTTACCTTTGTGAGCATAACTTTGAAGGCAACTGTAAAAGTCTTAATGGTTTTTATTTTTAAAATTAGGATATTATACCATTTATTGATAAATACTGGGAGTGCATGACAACCAGACAGAGACCTGGGAAAATGACTTGGCCAAATAACATTGTTAAAACAATGGTAAGTAGACTAAAACTGATTAGACTTGACATTTTGAAAACCTGTGTTCTTTATAAGAATTACGTTCTATTTAGTCTCACTGTGAAATAATGTGATGACTGAGGAAATGAGAACAACTTAATATTAAATCTTTGAGTGAGATATAACTAATTGTAAATCTTAATAGTTTTCACATGCAAAAAATCAATAGTTGTGTCTTAATTGACCACCACCTGCACTCATGGTAGTTTTGTGCACTGAAACCTTGTCCACTGCATTTATGCAAGTATAATTTTATATTGAAATTTGAGACCATTTTTTCCTTGATAAAAAAGCCAAAAACCTTGTTCTAGATGTTATTGTCCTTAAAGAGAGCATCTAGGGAGATGTCAGCAGCAAGTTGTTAATAGTGCTTATCTGTATGGGATGGAAGGTTTTGAAAGACTTTGGCTCTCTTTAAGTTTCTCTGTTGTGTGACTTTTTTGATGGTCATGTATTAATTTTCTAATCAGAGTGAAAAACAATACTTTTTGGAGACTACACCTAGGAATTGAGTTTTGGAGTTGGTTGTTGATCATCTATTCTTTACTTCTAAGTATTAATTTCCATTAATGCTAAAATGCTGTTTCCTTTTAGAGTAAAGAAAGAGATGTATTTTTGGTAAAGGAACACCCTGATCCTGGGAGTAAAGACCCAGAAGAAGATTACCCCAAATTTGGACTTTTGGACCAGGTATATGCCTTATATTCCTTTTTTTATTTTAAGCTGTTTAGGGATAGGGAATCAGGCTTGTTTACGTTTGTGTGTTTGCCACATAACACATTGCCATTAGTGCCCAGAACATAGTGGACTCCACATAAATGGTCATTGAAACAGGTGGAAAGAACACTCGTCTGAACAGGATACTAGTGTTCTGGCTCTTCCCCAAACTGTTACTACTTTGTGCAAACCTTTTTTTTTTTTTTTAACTTTAGTTTCCTTACTTGTAACACATAAAAATGGCATTCCAAATTATGTCTAATCTTCTTACCATCTCAAATTTTGCTCTTAAAAACGTTTTTTGTTGTGAAGAAAAATTTGTTGTGAAGGAGAATTTGTGTTGCATATCTGGCATAATAGAAAAATTCCTTCTTGTTAAATGGCAGGGGTCACATTTGTCAACTCAGAAGGCCGTCTTTCAGCTGTGCCTTAAAAGATTTGATTCGTTAGCTTTGAAAATAGAGATTTCACCTAGAAATTCAGATTTCTGTCTCTTGTAAATGAGATCTGACTCCACCAGGCCTGAATTCCCATGCGGAGCTGAGTAAATGGGGCTTGAGCACTCCAGATTGCCATGCATCCTCCACTACGTCCACCCCTGGTTGATTGGTCAATTGCCATCCATCACCATTCTCAAACCACTCTGATCCTTAACTCTTGGCAGGCCTCACACATGCTTGCAGGGATGCTTGCTGATCTCTGAAGAATCCAAGTTTGGAACCCCTGCAAGTTTCAGACTTTAGGATTGTCAGTTTCAGTTCCCATTCTGTTAGAATTTCTCCTATTTTTTAGAGCATTGCAGGGTGGGCTTGCTTATGTAGACTCCTTTTTAATTGGATATTTTTTCTTCCAGGATCTTAGTAACATTGGTCCCGCTTATGACAACCAAAAACAAAGCAGTGCCGTGTCTACCAGTGGGAACCTAAATGGTAAGTGGTTAAATGTCTCATCGCAGAAAAAATTTTAAGCTATCGAATCCGATTGTGCCTAGAATTAGACATTTCGTCGAGTTGACCCTTAACCTGGATGCTTTAAAGTTTAAAACTCCATTTTTGGGAGCTAGCCAATGATTTGGCAGATGGTAATGGAGGAGAGCTTTTTTATTACTTTACAACACAATTTGATCTTGAGTGAGACAGATTTAGCATAAAACAAGGTACAATTTTAAGGTCGGATTTCCTGTGTTTACAGTTAGACTCCCCATCTATATCAGAACTAACACTCAACTTAGAAAGATTCAGTTGGGGAAAAAAAAAAAGATTCAGTTGCTCTGCACTCTTTTTCCATAATTCATCTGTTGTTTAATAAACTTCTGTGCCCATCTTTCTTGTCCTGAAACTTCAGCTGACTCATATGACAGCATTTCTGTATTGATCGCCCACTGCAGCATGTTTTTCTGTTAGCCCATCTAAGGGGAATACCCTTCATCACTAATAATAATCTAATGAGAGTTGGGACAGCTGGGAGGTAGCTAGCTATTCATTTGACTTGTGGCATCATTATCTTATCTTTTGGAATGGTAACATCTTAAATATGTAGTCATTTTCACTCATTGAAAGTGATCTAATAATATTAGATGGGTTGGAAATAGCTAAGTGTGTTGTTTATCTTTGTTACACCATGTTTTTCCCTTTAATTGTTAAAATTTGACAAGTACATGGTTGCCACTTCTGTTCTTACAGGTGGAGCCACTTTTGGAGGTGAATTCCTCCTCTGTCTTCTTTCAGCCTCTCAGACTTAAGTATTTTGTGGTTTGGAAAATGCTTTTTGCTGAGTTGTGGTAGAAGCTAAAACTAAATAATTGCAAAGCATTGTGAAAATGGTGGCAATAGCACTTAATATGAAACAGTAGTTCCAGTTAAATGTTAGTAATTAAAAGCTTGAATGTTGTCATATTCTGCCTAACATGGCCAGCAGTCCCCTTATTATTGTTTATTCTGCTCAAGATGGGTGTAAAACTTCTCTCTTAAAATAATTGATTATTAAATGACAATAAAAAATGTAATAATTTCTTGATTATGGTAACTCAAATTAGAGATATGACATTGCAACAATTTAATGTTAAACCTTTTATGAGAAATAGGAATAACATCTGACATGTTTGTAAAAGGAAATTCTGCATAAACCTGGTCCTGTATGTGCAGAATATGACCTACCCTCAATATCTTGATTCTTTTTATTTCAGCAGAACTGCTGATAATTTCCAAGCTTGCCCCAAATTAAGATATAGTACTCCATGCAGTTGTTTATAAAAAGGTGTTTTTCTGCAGTTGAGTGACATTTTCTGGAAAGGAGGAAAAAACTAATTAAGGGGAATGATAGAACTTGACAAAAATTTCAAAGCAGCTATTTCATAAGTACTCGAGGTAATATTCCTTGGGCCTTAGTATGTAGCTACAGTTTTTTGTATAAAGTATGTGAATTGTCTGATGATATTATTTGCTCTTAATTCCACAAGCCAAATTAGTCTAACCTGAATTTTATGCCTTGGCATAATCTTAATAAATGTTTATTGATGAATGGGTATGGAACTAAAAATTGCCTGCTGAATTCAGTCTTCTTTCTTTCTTTTGTCATGTACAACCACAATGGATATCTGGCAGCGCTGGAGAGAAACACCTTTTTAGTACTTCTGTTTCTGTTTTCCTTGTTTGATGTATTTGTCTTGTTGGTTATTCAAGTGAAGTGCTTTAGCAGATACTCTGTTATGCCTCTGTTATGTTTATAGAATTTATCGCACAGTTCAAGCAAGAGAATGTCGACTTGCAGTGAGGAAATTCTCTCTTTATGGATGTTTGTGTTGATTTGGATGGAAAAAAACTGTATCCATGCAGTTGTTTTCACTCTTTCTAGCTGTGGGTGTTTGGAATCTGACACCCACAGTGTGACGTGAAAATGCATTTGTGTCACATCGTGAGAAAGTGTACTCATAGTCTCAGTTCAGTAAGAAAGGAAGGTTGGAAATGTAACAGGTATTACTACTGCTGGATTCATTTGAGCTTACTGCCAGAACCCAGTGTTCTGGGCTGCGAGACAGCGGATTCATTCAGAACCAGGGTGAAATCCAATATGCTTTTGGGAAGGCTCTCCTCCTGTGGTGTTACACAAATGCTCACTGGCTGTGTTAGGCCTCGCAGAACTTCAGTATCCACAGGTGCTTCCATTGCACCTCATTGAAAGTGATCTGCCTTCTCTTCAAAGGGGGTATTGCAGCTGGAAGCAGTGGAAAAGGAAGAGGAGCTAAGCGCAAACAGCAGGACGGAGGGACCACAGGGACCACCAAGAAGGCCCGGAGGTGGGGAGAACACCTACCCCACCCATCACCATTTGAATATTATTTGGCACTGGCAAAGTCCACTAGAGGGGAAAAGACCCCTATTCTTAAGTAGCTCGAACGTCTGAGGCTAAAAAGCCCTGTTGATTTTTTTCAAAGTTTGAGGGGTAAGATAACCCCAGGTTAGGTGTCCTATTTTATGACCTTGTTACTACAGAAACGGACCCAGGGCAGTATCCTCTGGTTATGAGCCTAGGGAGTAAAGTTTTGTTAAGTCATCTTGAGAAGGGGGAGATGGGGAGAGGGACTGAAAGCAGTAGAGCGTCAGCCCCTTTACTTCTCCCCCTCGCTTCTCCCCGCTCGTGCCTCTGCCCTTCCCTTTGTCCAATACTGCGGTGATGAAGTCCGGGTCACTTCTTAGTCAGGCTGACAACAGATAGTAAGTGCTCATGTCTCTGAGCTTCTATTTATTGATTTATAATAGTAAACGTACTAAAGGAAATGGCCCTGAGTCACCCTCATTCCTTCCTCCCCTATGACATACTGACTCAGTTTTGTAGACATCAATTCATGCTTTAAGACCACCGGAAAGGTCCCTACAGACTACAAGTAATTTAGCCAAAACCACTTTGCCAAATAAAGCTAATGCTTTTCATTTTCCTGCTTTGCCTGCAGAGGGCAGGATGATCTATTTGAGTATTGAAAAGTATTTGTTATGAAGTTACATGTGTTCCAGCTGAAATCTAATAAATCAGAGGTCTTTGTTACAGAATTGAATGCAGTCGAGCTGGAGGGGGTTTTAGTTTCTTGATGTCATTTTTTCCTTTCTGCAGTGACCCTTTGTTTTCTGCTCAGCGCCTTCCCCCTCATGGCTACCCTTTGGAACACCCATTTAACAAAGATGGCTATCGGTATATTCTAGCTGAGCCTGATCCCCACGCCCCTGATCCTGAGAAGCTTGAACTTGACTGTTGGGCAGGAAAACCTATTCCTGGAGACCTCTACAGAGCCTGCTTGTACGAAAGAGTTTTGTTAGCCCTACACGATCGAGGTATGTAAGGTATTAATGATCATGTGGACCCAGGGTTGCTCAGAATTGCTGTCATCAGCCTTGGCCAACCTAGAATTAAATAGACGTCTCAGTCTATTACCACCACCCCATCCATCATCTCTAGCTAAACTCAGCCAGAATGTGCAAAATAGTTTACTTCTCTCTCTCTCCCTATAAGCTCTAGTCATTTTAAATAACGTTTATATAGTTTTTTAAAACTTTCTATTTTGAAATAATTTTAAGCTTAAGTAAAGTTGCAAAAATAATAGTTTTCTCATCGAGCTTGTCCTAATGGGAACCTCTTACACAACCATGGTACAGTTTTGAAAACTAGGAAATTAATATTGGTAAGTACTATTAATGAAGCTAAAGATCTTATTTAAATTTCATCAGTTTTTCCACTAATGTCTTTTTTCTGGGATCTCATGTTGCACTTAGTTATTTCTCCTTAGTCTGTTGCAATCTCTAACATTTTTAGCAGTCTCTCGGGCTTTGCTTGTCTTCATGACCATGATACTTTTTAAGAGTATTGATTGGTTATTTTGTCAAATGTTCCTCAGAGAATTTGTCTCATGTTTTCTAATGATTAGACGGAAGTTATGCAGTGTGGAGAAAGTAACTCAGATCTGATTCCTTCTCATTGAATCATCTCATGGGGTTCATGATGTCATCTTATTGGTTATATTGACCATGATCATTTGGCTTAGGTGGTTCTGCTGGCTTTCTCTGTAAAGTTATTGTCTTTCTTTTTTTTGTAGTCAATAAATACCCTAGGGAAAATACTTTGAGACTGTGCAAATATCCTGTTTCTGTATAAAGTTTTGCCCACTAATTTTAGCATCCAAGAGCAGATCTTGTCTGTAACAACTACTATCATATTTATATCAGTATGGACTCATAGATATTTATTTTATTCTATGGGGCAAAATCCAATACTTTAATTATTTTGTTGTTCAAATTACTCGGTCTCTAGCCATTAGGAGTTTCTTCAAGTTGGTTCTTACGTTCTTTTAATAAGCCCCCCTTTTTTTTTTTTAAGTGCTTTCTTTCTGGCATTACAAGATGTTTCTGGCTAACCTTTTTTTTTTTTTTTTTTGGCAGCTGGCCTATATGGGGATATGAACCCTTGACCTTGGTGTTATCAGCACCGCGCTCTAATCACCAAGCTAACAGGCCAGCCTCTGATATTTTGATTCATGTGTGTGATGTGTAATGATCAAATCAGGATAATTCGCATATCCATCACCTCCCTGGCTAATCTTGTATTTTTCATGGCCCAGGCCTAGTATCAGCTACTTCTTCATGGAGACTTTGTTCCTCTGATTGGAGAATGGAGTTTAGAAATTAAGATCTAGGTGTTAAGTATGTTACTGAACCAGGAAGGGGGTCTGTCCTCTGATGTGTCAAATACCTAAGCAGTCTCACACACCAAAGTTTGCATGATAAAGAACAGTGTTCATTTGAGTGGCCACAGGAGATCAAGGCAGCTAAAAGAGCTTAAAGATCTCAAACTCCTCAATAGTTCAAAATCAGAAGTATTTGTAGAGCAGAATCATGAGTGGGGGTCCTCGGGGGTCATGTGGGAATCTGACTGGTTTGGGTCAAAGTCAGCATAATTATCCCTGGTGTCTTGACTGATACCTCCCTGGCTCCCTCGAGTCTGGGGTATAAGTACTTTAAAGCAGGCTGATGGTTGATGGTGAACTGCAAGACAGCTTGAGACTGGAGTCACAGATATTGTCTTAAGCCATCCTGTCAAGGAACACACATCTCAGTGTAAGGAAATACATGTTTAATTAACTTTACTCTTATTGTTAACTGAATTTTATTGCTATTCCTAGAAATGTAGCCCATCCATCTTGGTCAAGCAGTTTTTCTTCTGCTACTTCCCCCTTCCTCCAGCTGAGGCCTGTTTTAACTGGGGTCAGAAGAGAAGCTAGGGGAAATCAGGGGTCAGTCCCCCAGTTTCAAGTATGCTTACCATTACTGGGTGTCATTGCTTCTGGAATTCCCTCAGTGGTCCGACGTAGGAATTGTATGTATGTATACTAACCCGCACATGGGGCTACATGGGATTTACACTGTTTCCTGGGATTCCCGTCAAACACCACTGGAGGAACCATTCCAGTCTTTCCCCTTCCCTTATTTGTAACTTCTTTCTCCAGTGGTGGGAAACCTGACTCTAATTACATAGATAATAATAGATAATTATCTACAATATATTTGTTTATTTGTTCATCTCTAATATGCACAAAAAGGGCTGGCCAGTTAGCTCAGTTGGTTAGAGCGTGGTGCTGATAACACCAAGGTCCAGAGTTCAATCCCTGTACCGGCCAGCTGCCAAAAAAAAGAAAAAAAAAAACACAACAAAAATAAAATGCACATAAAGTAGTTTCAGCCTTGCTAACCCCTGCGAGCAACATTTACTGACTCGACTATAGCTCTTTTTGTCTTTAGTTTTGTAGTATCCAGTCAAGATAATGTTGACTTAGGTGAGTTCTTTCCTCCCCCCTCCTTCAGTGTGGTTATGTTCAGTTAGGTGCATTTGTCAGTGGCGATGCCATGTTGTGTTCTCCCACGTCTTGGGTGCACGTGTATGTGGGTAGGTGTGTGTTTGGGGGGAGTATGTGAAACATTACTTCAGTTCCGAGAGTCAGAGTTGTACAAAAAGGTTTACCCAAAAAGTGTCTCTCCATCCTCATTCCTCAACCCCATCTTCATAGCCTCCTCCTCCCACCTCTTTACCACCTGCCCCTAGTTTATCCCTCCCGTCTGTCTTCCTCAAGTGAACAGATACATACATATACTCTTTTTTTGCCAGCTGGCCGGTATGGGGAACCAATCCCTTGACCTTGGTGTTACAGGGCTGCACTCTCACCACATATATTCGTTTATGTCCTTTTTTCGTACAGGAAGCGCAGCATACTATAATCTTTTGCATTTTGTTCCGTGCTGTTATTCCATACCAGCTCAAAGAGACCATCCTAATTTTTGTTTTTGTTAATAGCTTCATGGGACTCTATCACGTCAATGAACCAGAGTTTATTTAACCACCCTGTGTATGGACGTTTAGGTTGTTTCCAGTATTTTGCAGCCACAAACAAAGCAACAGTGAATAACCTGGGGTGTAATATCCATTAAATGTGGATTAGTTTGACTCCTGTTAGTGAAGGCATACTTTTTGATAGTAGGGAAGGGCCAAATACATGACTTCACGGATTAAGAAATGAGACTTGTTTGTTTCACTACACTTAATAACTGTTACTCTGTAGGAAACAAAGTGAGAAGGAATACTAGCCATTAACAGTCACTTGTTAGAACTCCTTACATTAGCATAGCCTGCTGTAAGCTTAATAAAAATTAATGATAAGGGCCGGCCTGTGGCTCACTCGGGAGAGTGCGGTGCTGATAACACCAAGGCCATGGGTTCGGATCCCTATATAGGGATGGCCGGTTCATTCACCGGCTGAGCGTGGTGCTGACAACACCAAGCCAAGGGTTAAAGTGTGGTGCTGATAACACCAAGGCCATGGGTTCGGATCCCTATATAGGGATGGCCGGTTCATTCACCGGCTGAGCGTGGTGCTGACAACACCAAGCCAAGGGTTAATTAAGATCCCCTTACTGGTCATCTTTAAAAAAAAAAATAATGATAAATCTATATTATCTTTTAAACTTTTAATTGTGAGATAATCTGACTTTCAAAAAAGTTAAGAGAAATACAGTTCTGAACCATTTGAGAGTAATGATGCCTTGTCATCTTTGAGAACTTTAGTGTGTATTTCTTACAAACAAGGACATTCTCCTTGTGTAAGTTATGCACTGCTGCATGACAAGTCACCATAGCAGTCTGAAACTGCAAGTGTTTATTGTCTCCCACAGTTTTTTCAGGTCAGGAATCTAGGAGTGGTTTAGCTGTGTTGTCTGGCTCAGGAAATTTCGTGAGGTTGCAGTCAAGTGTTTGTCCAGGGCCACCATCTCTGATGATTGACAGAAGCTGGAGGATCTGTTTCCAAGGTGGCTCACTCCTGTGGCTTTTGACAGGACGCCCTCAGTCCCTCACCATGTGGGCCTCTCCATGGGATGCTTATTTATCCTTATCTATAGCAGCTAACTTTCCCCAAAGCAGGTGATCCAAGAGAGACCAAGGAGTTTCCAGTGCTTTTTATGACCTGTTCTCTGAAGTCAGACAGACACTTTAAACTTTATTTATCAGAAATGTGTCAGTAAGTCCAGCCCACACTCGGGTGGAGGGAAATTAGGTTCTGGTTCATGAAAGGAAGAGTGTCAAAAGAATTTGTAGATATTTTTATTAAACTCTCACATTCTTAAAGAACCATATATACCTGTCAGAATCTGGAAATTAGCATCTAATTACTGCTGTCTAATCCTCAGATCCTATTCAAGTTTCTCCAGTTCATCCAGTAATGTCCTGTATAGGAAAGGACCCAGGTGAGAATCATTTGCTGCATTTAGTCATCATGTCTTATAAATTGTCTTCAGTCTGCAACAGTTTCTCCATCTTTCCTAGGCTTTCAGGACCTTGATGCTTTTGAAAATTACAAGCCAGTTATTTTATAGAACATCCCTCAGTTTAGGTTTGTTTAGTTCCTCATGATTTAATTCAAGTTATACATCTTTGAAAGGAATATCATAGGTGTGATGTTGTGTCCTCATCACTTCCTGTCAGGTGGTGCAGAGATGGTAATTTGTCCCATACTGGCGATACTCACTTTGATCACTTTAGTAGGGTGGTGTTTGCCTGGCTTATCCGCCGTTAAGTCACTCTTTTTCCCTTTGTAATTATAAGGTGTTTGTGAGGAGGTGAGCTCTTCGATACCCTGTTCCATCATGGACATTTGCCTTGTTCAGTCCCACCTAATGGCTTTGGGACTGAATTGCTTAGGAAGAAGAAAGAAGTTGTATTTGTATTCAAGAAGGTCTAATTTGCCAATACCTAAGGAAGTTCTGTTTAACAACATGCATTTAATTTAAGGACTATTTGCCTAATAAAAGGTATTGTGTAACAGGAAGAGTGTGGGGCTGGGGTTTCAGTGAAGCTCTGCCACTGATGTTCAGCGTGAGCTTGAGCGGCCACATGATGTGCTTCTCTGTGTGCACAGGGGAGCTGGTGGTCGTGAGTGTGTCTTGTCTGTCATCTAGCTACTTACCTATCTGTGAAAGTACTTTGTAAATCATAAAGGCCTTCGTAAAAGCTAGCTACCTGAAATTCTGTGCTTCCTCCAATAGAATTCAGACAACTCCAGAGTGTGGTAAACACTATTTAAAATGCTTTTTCCTTAGTTAAGGCTTAATTAGGTTGGAAATGTTTGTACTCTAATAAAATCAAGCTTCAGAGCCTGGAAATACACTCTCACCTTTTGTAATTTTTTCCTTCATATTCAGGTCACAGTAACCCCTTCAATTATTTAGATTGTCCTCTTATTTCACATAAAGCCCTTGTAGTAAAGTAAGATTCAAACCACACACAAGGTAGAGAGATGAGTTACAGTGAATACCCATATAATTTCCATACAAATTTTAACAGTTACCAGGGTTTTGCCACATTTGTTTTATCTGTTCCTTTACTTTGTCCTTCTTTTTTTCTGAATTTTTAAAAAAATAAATCTTATCCTATGTACTCTTAAAAAATATGAATCTCTAAAAAATATGGATATTTTCTTTTATAACAATAATTTGTTATCATACTTAAAGGAATAGTTATTACTTGCTGTCATCTGAATTTAGTTTGTAGTCAGATTTCCTTGATTGTCTCAAATATCTTTTTACTCCCACAAGGTACTTACTAATTACAAAGGGAAAATAGTAGTTTCACAGTGGAGAAACCTGGCAGGCACCACCACAGCCAAGCGACCAAACTGTGCCAGCGTCACATGCCTCTGATAGGGTGCTCTGAGTACACGGAGTTACTTCACGAGGGTTCCTGACTTAAAAAAATAATAATAACCTGGACCTAAACATGAGGAAACACCAGACAAACCTAATTGAGGGATGTTCTACAAACTAAAGTTACCTATACTCTTCAAAGTGTCAAGGCCATGAAAGGTTGGGGATCTGTTCTAGATTGGAGAAGACTAAGGAGACATGACAACTAAAAAAAATGTGGGATCTTAGACTAGATCCTGGATGGGAAAATGGGTATTATTTGGATAATTGGTTTAATTTGAAGATGATCTGTACATTAGTTAAGTTTTTTAAGGGCTAAAATTGTTTTCAAATAGTTAAATCTTTTTAAAGGATGTTTTGTTCAAATCTGGATCCAAACACATTACAATTGGTTTGTTACATTTTAGGGAATATGCAGTATAATTAATTTTAACCAGTCATCTTTATTGTAATCACATTTAATAAAAACTAGATTACCTAACAGCTTGCTTTCTTTTTCTTCCTCTCTCCTTTGTTGGTATCTTCTGTTGAGATTTTTAAACTCCTGAACTATTATTTTAAACACCTGACCAGATCTTATTTTTTTACTTTGTTCTACTGGGGTGTTAAGGGAGTTGTATTTTTGTGGCAATTGTCCCCAAGTACCTCAAATAATTTGCAGGCCTGTTTTAATCTCTATCACTGCAGCTCCCCAGTTAAAGATCTCCGATGACCGGCTGACTGTGGTTGGAGAGAAGGGCTACTCTATGGTGCGGGCCTCTCATGGGGTACGGAAGGGTGCCTGGTACTTTGAAATCACTGTGGATGAGATGCCACCAGACACTGCTGCGAGACTGGGTTGGTCCCAGCCCTTAGGTAAGGTCCCAGCCCTTAGGTAAACACAGCAGGTGGAGAGACATAGACCATCTGGCTAAAGCTTCAAGACCATTGTGTTTATCAGACTATGGGCATAAAATTCAGTTCCTGAGGGTTTAGCTGATTTACAGTTCCTGGAACATTTGTACAATTCTTGTGAGAAGTAGTTTGTAAGCAATTTTATAAAATTGACAAAAAATATTTTTTAAAAAGGAGTATAATTTTTTCCTTCAGCAAACCAGAGTTTACTTGTACTCCTCTGACTTCCTGTATATCTTTTTATTGGGACAGGTAACCTTCAGGCTCCCTTAGGTTATGATAAATTTAGTTATTCTTGGCGGAGCAAAAAGGGAACCAAGTTCCACCAATCCATTGGCAAACACTACTCTTCTGGCTATGGACAGGGAGACATCCTGGGATTTTATATAAATCTTCCTGAAGACACAGAGACAGCCAAGTCACTGCCTGACACTTATAAAGATAAGGTGAGTTTGGCCTCCCCCGAGGGATTCCTGGCTTTGAGGACGTGCAGCGGCCAGTGCCTACAGTTGTGGCCTGTGTGTTCTCTTGTGATGCAGACCCACAGCTCACCTTTTTTTCCAACATTTTGTAATGAAAATTTTTAGAGATAACGACAAAACTGAAAAATTTGAGTCAGTGCTGAAGTACTCAGCACATGGATTCCACCATTTACATGTCATTCATTCATTCTTCCACACATCCATCACCTTTTTTTTAATGCACTACAGAGAAAATGGCTGACATCGGTACCCTTCCCTGCTAAGTACTTCAGGATGTATATCATTAGCATCTAATTCTAATTCAACCTTTTTTTAAAAAATAGACTTTACTATTAGAATAGTTTGACATACAGAAAAGTTGAGAAGATAATACAGAATTCTCATATATACCTTAGTACCCAGGTTTCCTTAATGCACATCTTACATTACAATGGTACATTTGTTAACAATTGATGAATCAATATCAACACATTATTATTAACTAAAGTCCATAATGTATTCACATTTCCTTAGTTTTCACCTAAAGTCTTTTTTTGTTCTAGGAAGCCATATAGAATACCACATGTCAGGCCTCTGTAGGTTCTTGGCTGTGACAGTTTCTTAGACTTTCCTTGATTTAAATGATCTTAACAGTTTTGAGCAGTACTTTTCAAGTATTTTGTAGGATGCCTCCCTATTGGAATTTATTTGATATTTTTCTTCATGATTACACTGAAATCATGAATTTTTGGAGAAAGACCACAGATATAAAATGCCATTTTCAAAACATCAAGGGTGCATACCATCAAAATGATATATCGCTGTTTTTTGCTTGTTTGTTTAATTTTTGACCACTAAACAAGTCTAAGGAAATTTAGAGAATTCACAAATGTGTGGAAATTAAACAACACTCTCCTAAATAAACAATGGAAAATCACAGGGAAATTAGAGAGTACTTTGAGATAAAAATCAAAGTGCAACATATCAAAATTTATAGGATGCAGAGCTCATGCAGTGCTTAGAAGAAAATTTATACTTGTAAACACCTTTATTAAGAATAAGAAAAATCTCAAATCATTAATGTAAACTTCTACTTTAGGAACATAGAAAAAGAAGAAGAGCAAACTAAAACAAAGCAGATATAACTAGGAAATAACAAAGTTTACAATGAAATATATGCAGTAAGGAATTAAAAAACAATAGAGAAAATCAACAAAACCAAAAGTTGATTCTATAAAAATATCAATGAAATTTGCAAATCTTTATCTAGACTGACCAAGAAAAAAAAACTGAAATTGCTAAAGTCAGAAAGAAAGCGGGAACATTATTACATTGTCATTATAGCTTTTTGTGGTGATGAGATTTAGTTTCTTTCTCTTTCTCATTTACATTTTTGTTCTATTAGTTGGTGTTATTCTTTCTTGTGTATTTGTGATTGTGATTATCATTTTTCAGAGTCCAGATGCAGGACTCCCTTGAGGATTTCTTGTAGGGCTGGTCATGTGGTGGTGAACTCCTGCAGTTTTTGTCTGTCTGGAAAATACACTATTTTTCCCTTATTTCTGAAGGATAACCATGTTGGGTATAGTATTCTTGGCTGGCAGTTTTTTTCTTTTAGTGTTTTGAATGTATCTTGCCATTTTCTTCTGGCCTGTGGAGTTTCTGTTTAGAAGCCTGCTGTTAGTCTGATAGGGGCTCCCATATATGTGACTGGATGCTTTTCTCTTGCTTCTTTTAAGATTTTGTCTTTGAGCTTTTCAAGTTTGACTATTATGTGCCTTAGAGAGGATCTTTTTGGGTTGAATCTGGGGATCTTTGAGCCTCCTGGATCCAAAGGTCCGTGTCTCTCCCTCTACCTGGGAGGTTTTCTGTTATTATTTTGTTGAATAGGTTTTCCATGCCTTTTCCTTTCTCCTCCCTTCTGGAACACCCATGATTTGAATGTTTGTGCACTTAAGGTTGTCTGCTAGCTCTCTCAGGTTTTCTTCATTTTTAAAAAAAAAAATTTTTTTTTGTCTGCCTGGATTATTTCAAAAAGACTATCTTCAAGATCAGAATTTTTTTCATCTGCTTGTTCTAGCCTGCTGCTTAAGCTCTTGGTTGTGTTTTTTATTTCATTGAATGAATCTTTCAGTTCCATGAGTTCTGCTACATTCTTTTTTAAGGTATTAATCTTGTTATAAATTTCCTTCATCGTATCTTGGATTTTTTTTCTCATTTCATTATGTTGTCTAACTTACTCTTCTAGAATCTCAGTGAGTTTCCTTAAGATTGTTGCTTGGAAATCCTGTCCAGTCATTTCAAGGATTTCCTTCTCTATAGGGTCTGATATTTGAGAATTACTGTATTCTTTTGGTGGTGTCATATTTTCTTGGGTTTTCATGTTTCTGCTATCCCTTCATTGATGTCTGGTCATCTGGTAGAACAGTTGTTTCTTCTATTGCTCTGGAGTGGGTTTTGAGGAAAGAGACATCCTATTTTTTTCTGGTCTCCTCTGGTGACTCTCTTTGTGTTAGTGCAGTCGAGTGTCTGGCGGGCCACCTACGTGGTGGCTGTGGCTGTGGCTGCTGCTGTGGTGTTGAGCCACTTTTTCAGTAGCCATGCCTGTGGTGGCAGTGACTGTGGTGGGCCACCTGCATGGAAGTGGTGTTTTTGGCATGCTTCTTGCCTGCTTCCAGGCAGAGGGGGATGCTCTCGGCTTCTGCCCAAGACCCCTGGCGTGCTCTCTTCTCTAATTGAACCTCTTTTAGTTTTTTCTTTTGATATAAAATTTATATAAAATGAAATATACAAATTTAAGTGTACATTCACTGAGTTTTGAGTTTGACCGAAACTCTTGTCGAGGTGTAGAGTCTTACCATCACCTCAAGAAGTTAACTGATGCCCTGTCCCAGTCAACCCGCATGCCCAGCTCCATAGACATAACCACTGTTTTAATTTTTTTTCCCACTGTACTTTAGTTTTTGCCTATTCTTGAACTTAAGTAAATGGAATCATGTAATTGATTCCATCCAGCTTTTATCATTTGGCATAATGCTTTTGAGATTCATCCATGTATCTGTAGTTTGTTCATTTTTCCTGCAGAATAGTATTCCATTGTGTGAATGTACCACATAGTATGTTTATCCATTTTCCTATTGATGGACAATTAAGCTGTTTCAGGTTTGGGACTACTACAAAGTTGTTATGACCATTCTTGTACAAGTCTTTTTGTAGGCATATGTTTTCATTTCTTTTGGGTCAGTATATAGAAGTGGAATTACTGGATCATAGGGTAGTTATATATATTTAGTTTTGTAGAAATTGCCAGACTCCATTCCTACCAATAATGTATGAGAATTTTAGTTGCCAACATTTGTTATTGTCTGTCAACTTAATTTTAGCCATTTTGATAGATTTGTAGTACCAATAATGTATGAGAATTTTAGTTGCCAACATTTGTTATTGTCTGTCAACTTAATTTTAGCCATTTTGATAGATTTGTAGTAGTATCTCATTGTAGTTTAAATTTTTTTTTTTTTTTTTTTTTTTAAATAAAAGATGACCAGTAACGGGATCTTAACCCTTCACTTGGTATTGTCAGCACCACGCTCTCCCAAGTAAGCTAACCGGCCATCCCTATATAGGGATCTGAACCTGTGGCCTTGGTGATATCAGCACCGCATTCTCCCAAGTGAGCCATGGGCCAGCCCTAAATTAGCATTTCTTTGATGACTAATGATATTGAGCATTTTTTCATGTGCTTACTGGCCATTCATCTATCTTCTTTTGTGATGTTTCTGTTCATATACTTTGCTTGTTTTTTAATTGGGTTATCTTATTTGCTGCTGTTGAGTTGTAGGAGTTCCGTATATATGTTCTAGATTATAGTCCTTTGTCAGATACGGTATTTTAAAAATATTTTTTCCTAGTCTGTGACTTGTCTATTTTATTTTATTAATGGTATCTTCTGATGAACTGAATTTTAATTCTTATGAAGTCTAATTTATCAAGTTTTTTTAATATAGTTATATTTCTTTCTGTGAGTTAAAACATCTTTGGCTACCCCCCACGTCATGATGATATTCTCCCATGTTTTCCTTTGAAAACATGGTTTCAGCTTTTCCATTTAGATCTCTGGTCCACCTAATTATTTTAAGGAAAAATTAATTTTTGTGGGTGAGAGGTCAGGGTTAATTTTTTTCCATATGGATATCCAATTATTCCAGCACCGTTTGTTAAACTCCTTTCTTTCTGCCGTGGATTTCTTTGGTGCCTGTGGTGAAAATCAAATGACTATATACATAGTGGTTTCTCTATGGGCTCTATATTCGAGTGATCTATTTCTTGTCTTTTATGCCAGTACTTCAGTGTCTTGATTATTGTAGCTTTAGGGTAAGACTTTAAATTGGGTAGTGGAAGTCCTCTTAAGTTTGTTCTGATAATAAACAGCCTAAGATCGCATTTTACTGATTGCATCATACAGTTGGCTCTCATCTCACCTCCTGCCATCTAGAACCCTTAAATTTATGCCACACTAATTCCTGGTTTTACAGAACACAGAGGTCTGCTGTTACCTCAGAGAATACTATAGGAATCCTTAAAATTATTAACTTTTTTATATATGTTATAAAAATTTGCTTTTAATTTAAATAAACAATTTGTTAGTAATATGTTTATACAACAGAATCCTCTGGATCCGTTTGAAAGCTTCATATAAAATGATCTGATACTGATGTAAAATGATCTCCAATGTATATTGTTGAGTGAAAGACCCAAGATGCAAAGCTGGCCGGTATGGGGATCCGAACCCTTGACCTTGGTGTTACAACACCTTGCTCTAACCAACTGAGCTAACCGGCCGGCTCCCCGTGGTATGTCACCACTTGTATAGCTTTTTTTGTTTGTTCCTTTTTGTGTTTATCTGGTGTATACTTTTTGTTCATGGGTGTTTTTTAATTCTGAAGATACTGGCGTATGCCTAGGTTCTCTGGAAGAACACCAGGACGCTGGAATGGTGATTGCATTTTGCAAGGGGAACTGGGGGTGAGGAACATGGTGATAGGTGCTCTTCATTTTATCTGCTTGTATGTCTTGTGAATTTTTTTTTTTTTTTACCATGCTTAATACATGTATGTGCTGAGAAATTAAATTTTAAAAAATTAATGTCTTGGGCCGGCCCGGTGGCGCACTCGGTAGAGTGCGGCGCTTGGGAGCGTGGCAGTGCTCCCGCCGAGGGTTCGGATCCCATATAGAGACTGGTTCGCTCACTGGTTGAGCGTGGTGCGGGCACAACACCGAGGGTTGCGATCCCGTTGCCGGTCGTGGTACGGGCACGACACTGAGGGTTGCGATCCCGTTACCGGTCACGAAAAAAGACAAAAAGGAAAAAAAAAATTAGTATCTTATATTTGTCTGGAAGTAAATAGTTAATTAGACTCATGGGGACCAGCAAGAAAGAGGTGACCCAGAGACCACCTAAGGGAGAAAGAGGAAACTAGGAGGGAAGAAATGTTTTTTATACAACAAGGGATTTTAAACTCAGTAAACTTGTCATTTCTTTACTGAGATTATTGGGTAAAGGTGTGAATATATCCACTTTTCTGGGTGTTCTTGTGGTGGTGAGAGTATGTATTTGTATGTTGTATTTCCTCACAGATTTTCTTACTACAGCCTTTATTGAAAATGTTGAACAAACATATGCAATCTTGTATTTTTTAAGAAGCACATAGAAGTTCAAAATCTAGCAAAACCAAATCGCAAAGATTTTTAATTTTCGTTGTAGAGCTCAAGGACTCAGTGCTATTTGTGTGACTCTGGCTTTTTTTTCCCCCATGATGACGTACCTGATACTTCAATGTGCTTTTTTTTTTTTTTTTCCCATTTTCAAGGCTTTGATAAAGTTCAAGAGTTATTTGTATTTTGAGGAAAAAGACTTTGTGGATAAAGCAGAGAAGAGTCTAAAGCAGACTCCCCATAGTGAGGTGAGTCATGGTCATAAAAACATCAGTATTATAAGGCCTTGAAGATTGGGACCCACCCCTGAATTATAAAAGTGAGGAGAATGGGACCCAAAAGGGAATGAAGGATTTTTCTGGTAGCACAGCTAGCCAGCAGCAGAGCAAGCTCACTCTCCTGCCTACTGTCTTTGTGCTTTTTCTGTAGTACCATGCTGCTGCTGTTAGAGGGATGGTGGTGGTCTTTCAGGAACACTGTAGAGCAAAGGGTATAAAAATAGTGGCCTGATAAGAAAAATCCACAGGAGGTTGAGGAAGCAAGTCAGGTATCTTTATTGTTTATCAGAGGAGGTGTCAAGTGCAGGGGAACACTGGAGTACTTGAGGAGGAGACCTTGCTGTGTGACCCAGAGGTACCAGGAGCTGTAATGGCTCACACGTTGTCCTCTAGGTCTTTCCTGCCTCCTACTCCCAGGGTTGTTGGGAACATGTCTGCCAAGGCCATAGCAAAAAAGGGATGGCACATCTGGGGTAGGCACAAGGGCCAAAAATGAAGGGGAAAGTGGGTGGGGAGGAAAAAGTTCTGAGCTGGAAACATTTTCTCATAAAAATGCTGTGAAGCCACCTGGGACTGTAATAGAAGGGAATGCAGGAGAAATGAAGAAGCTAGAGTTCCAGGTCTTTTTCGGAGAAAAATAGTAAAGGGAAGCAGTTAATAGATTTGAGGATGATATAGCCAGAAAATACAGCCAGGCAGAAGATAGCTCTTGCTGGGAAGAGAAACGATCCTTTTCTGAAGACCACATATATAGTGGTTAAGACAGACTATTCAGGATAATTATGGAAGAGAAAGGACAAAGAAAATTCAGAGGATTCAGAGGCTGTGACAGATGATCCTAAGAGAACTTCTAAGTTAAAAAACAGCAGTGAGAATTGAGGCAAGAGAACGGGATAGATACATAAGCAAGCTTAACCAGGTATAGTCCCAAGGGATCCGTGGAAGACCAGCTTAGTTTTTATAAATACAATATAATGAATAATGGAATGTAGAACTGTTATGCGTAGCATAGGGATTCAGAAAGCAAATAAGAAACCTGAAGTCCAGCTGGAATGGTGCGTGGAAGTGTGCTTTGGAAAGCCTAAGGTGATGTATAAGTTGAAGATATTGTTGTTACTCAAGCTATGTTCTATTTGTGGGATACATTATTACCAGTCTGGTGGTAGCACTTCTAAAGTGTTCTCCAAGTCAGTTCTTTTTTGTTCATTCTTTCTTTAAAATATGAAGTAAAACCATGGTTTTTGTTTTGTTTCAGATAATATTTTATAAAAATGGTGTCAACCAAGGTGTGGCTTACAAAGATATTTTTGAGGGAGTTTACTTTCCAGCCATCTCACTGTACAAGAGCTGCACGGTACGTGTCCTACGTCCATTCTGTGGACAGAACTTGAGGGAAGGAGGTGAATGGGTTGTGGTGGAAAAGCCATTGACTGGGTTCTAGAAAGAAATCTGAATAGCCGAGGAGTGACACAGGAATGTGTGGCTGCTATTACTGTTTGGTTCAAAAATCCTTGGGGTTGTAGGAAGCATTTGCTTGGAAAGATAACAGTGATGCAGTCAGCGTTTCACCATTGCTTTCCTTTGAATGCACAATGTGGTGAGTGTGACTGTTCCGTGTGAAGGGTGTAAAATACACACACGCATAAGTCAGTTCACGGTTACATGTGATAACCTACCAGTTATTGTCTGTAACTATTGCTTGTATTGTGTTTGTTTTTTGTTTTAACTATGATTCAGCATGGAGGAGGAGACTATTATTAGGGTCTGTTTGTTTAAAAAAAAAAAAAAAAAGATTGAGTAGTTAATGCAGGGAGATTTTTGTGCACTTTGAGTCTGTTAGTAGCCACCATTAAAGAAGGTAAAATAAGGGGCCGGCCTGGTGGCGCACTCGGTAGAGTACTTTCAGTCTGTTAGTAGCCACCATTAAAGAAGGTAAAATAAGGGGCCGGCCTGGTGGCGCAGTCGGTAGAGTACGGCGCTTGGGAGTGTGGCGGCGCTCCCGCCGAGGGTTCGGATCCCATATAGAGACCGGTCCGCTCACTGGTTGAGCGCGGTGCGGGCGCAACACCGAGGGTTGCGATCCCGTTGCTGGTCACAGTACGGGCGCGACACTGAGGGTTGCGATCCCATTACCGGTCACGAAAAGAAAAAGACAAAAAGGAAAAAAAAAAAGAAGGTAAAATAAGGATATCTTTAGGTTGTCAACAGAAATCAACACGGGTCTGTTTTATTTACCTAATTCCTGATGGACATTAGGATGTTGGCCACTTTTAGCGATATATATCTCATTCGTTCCATTTATACCTTGAGTACCATAGCTACATTTAAAATGAAAGTTTTCCCGTGTCAAATTGACTTTTTCAGTACTTACTTCTTTCTTTTTTTCCGTGTCTGCTTGAACTGAATTTACCCCAGGTTTCCATTAACTTTGGACCGTGCTTCAAGTATCCTCCAAAGGATCTCACTTACCACCCTGTGAGTACCGTTCGGTATGTCTGCATGCATCCTCAGTGTCTTCATTTCTTGCTGTGGTTACTCTAGTCACCCTGTTTCCCTTTCTCGTTCCTCCCGCAGATGAGTGACATGGGCTGGGGCGCTGTGGTAGAACATACTCTGGCTGATGTCCTATATCATGTGGAAACAGAAGTGGATGGGAGGCGCAGTCCCCCATGGGAACCCTGACCGGGTCTCTCTTTCTTTTCAGATATGGACATTCTGGGGAATAATACTGGGATTTTTATTTTTTAACAGTCTCAAATGTTCTCCCAGAGATGCTACAGAACACAGACTCTCCTTTTAGCAAGTGAAGAGGTTGGGTAGGACTGCGGGAAACTCCCCACCCTTCACCGCTCTCCCCCCCACTTTCAGTGATTGCTCTTATTTTGTGTGCCATAAGCCAACACCTGCTGACCCTGGATCCCATAAGCTCCCTGTGAAACTGGTGCTGTACCATATAACCGGCCAGCTGGGACTTATCTTACTGTATTTCCTAAGGAGTGAATAATCTTGTCCAAGTAGCTAACTTATTTGAAGACACTTCCTTCTGTGGGCATTGGGTCCATCCCACCTGATCTCCAAGGAAGTGGTGGGCCTGTATCTGAGAGAAGCTGAAATCTATGACCATACTTTCTAAACCAATCTAAAAGCTATTTCCTTTTGATGTGCATTTGGTTTTGTTATTAAAATAATTTTGAAATATGCTTTTGAACACTGGGATCTCTGAAACCCCTCGGTCTCTAGAACCGTACTTGTGAAAGGAACTTGCTCGCAGCTTTAAAAAATTAGAAACTCTTCCCAAATAAAACTTGTTTTCAAGTTTGTATGGCACTTTGCTTCCCTTCAAGTTGGGTTCCTTCTTGGTGACAGCGTCAGAAATGGGGGCTGGATGAGGAAGGAGAGCCAGCATTGGAAGGAGCACACAGGTTTCTGGCTTGTGTCTCGGCCACTCTCCTGTTGCTCCCGTCCTTGCCACCCACCAGATCAGCCACCCCCCTTGTCCTGTGAAAACTGGAATCTCAAGGAGGTGAACGGCAGTTTAAAAGGGCTGATAATCTACTTCCCGCTCTTCTCTTTGAACATGGGTATTGATGTGTGCAGGTTATTTTCCTGCCCTGCTTGTCTTCCTTTGTAATAGCTGGTGGTTAAAGGGCAGTTTTCAGAAGAGTAACAATTGGAGGCTGGCCCGTGGCTCACTCGGTAGAGTGCGGTGCTGATAACACCAAGGCCCCGGGTTCGGATCCTATATACGGATGGCTGGTTTGCTTACTGGCTGAGCGTGGTGCTGACAACACCAAGCCAAGGGTTGAGATCCCCTTACCGGTCATCCTTTAAAAAAAAAAAAAAAAAAAAGAGTAACAATTGGAATGTAAGAATGCCCCTTCCCTGGGCATCCCTTTATCGCTTCCCTACCTCCCTTTTTAAATACATCAGTCTTACAACAAATGCAGCCCTCCCAGCATTGCCCCAAAGACTCTCCTGCATGTTACTTTCTACCTAGGTTAACAGGTGGAGCGGATCACCAAGAGGCAGGGGATATGTTGCCACAGAGTCATCATATCTTGTGCCTGTGGCTCTTCTGAATATCTTATTGTCATTTTCCTGCTTATGAAATTGCCCAAATTTCAAGTGAATATTAGTAACTTATTAGGTAGCATTTACTTATTAGTAGCATTAACTAATATGTTTGTGTCCTAATGAATCTCCCACGCTCTTCATTTTTGCCATTCCATATATCTTAACAGGAAACCTAACAGAGTCGGTTTGACTGTAGGCCCATGTAGTGGATTGAATAATGTCCTGCAAAACTCATTGAAGCTTGAACTGTGTTCCCAAATTTTATGCATTAGAAACTTAGCCCCCGGGGCTGGCCCGGTGGCGCACTGCTACAGTGCGCCGCTTGGGAGCGCGGCGGCGCTCCTGCCGAGGGTTCAGATCCCACGTACGGACTGGCCGCTCACTGGCTGAGCGAGGTGCGGGCGCACCACCGAGGGTTGCGATCCCGTTGCCGGTCCCGGTCCGGGCGCGACACTGAGGGTTGCGATCCGTTGCCGGTCACGAAAAAAGACAAAAAGGAAAAAAAAAGAAACTTAGCCCCCACTGTGACTGTTAAGAGGGTGGGAAATCCTATCATGGTAATTGAAAGGTGGAGCCTTAAAGAATTGATTGGACTGTAGGACCTGGTCGGGGTGTGGTTCTGAGGGCTTTAAAAGAGAGAGGAGAGTCTGTTTTTCTCTCTGCTCTCTCTGCTTCCACCATCTTGCCATGTGAGACCCCTGGGTCACTGTTGCCACCACCAGATGGACTTTGGACTTCCCAGCCTCAGAAACTGTAAGCAGTAAATATCATTTTTCTTTATAAATCACCCAGTTTCAGGTATTTTTTTATAGCAGCACAAAAAGGACTAATACAGCCCATCACCCCTAGACACATTAATTTGTGGGCTGGTCTTAAAAGAGCAAACCTGGTTATAAAGCTTTTAGATCACCAGAGTTTGAGGGACTCCAAGAAAATGAGGTGGTATAACCCAGAGGAAGCTGGAGGTAAACTCTTTGTCACATAAGTGACCACATATAAGTTGTGTGCCCCCTCTCCATCTAAACTATAAAATGAGGTTTTTGTATACTCGGCTTTCGTAAGTCAGAGGTGACAGAAATAATGATTTTCTTGTTAATACTTGATATTCGAGAGAGAGTGTGTGTGTGTGTGTGTGTTTTAATAAGGTTCATTTGAGGCACTCAGAGAATACCTACTCTTCAGATAGTCCTATAAAAAGTAGTTTCTGTAATCAGATCATCTGTGACAACTTGTTTAAATCCAATGTAAAATTAAGTGGGAAAATATCTCCCCAGATACCACAAAGACACAGTTACATAGTTTGAAGGAGGCAAATTATAATCCAGTTCAAAACCATGGTGTTTGTTGAAAGCCCTTTTTTTTACTGTCAGCCTGTTCTCTTGAAACAAGAGTATATTTTGTATTAACATATCTTTAAACAAGTAACCATTTTCTCTTATCTAGTAATGGTAGAAATATTTCTCTACAACTATCTACCCTTACTCTGAGGTTCCTAGATAAGCAATAATTTCACCCATGCCAAAAAAACACTACTCTAAGAAGCAATCAGAATAAATTATAATAAACACCTCTATCAGTTGTAAAGTTTTAATACCTCAATAAATATCAGTGTTCCCACTGTTGCTATTTTGTTTAATAAATAAGCTAGAACTCTTATTTCCAAATGGTGTAAATCATCAATGCTATTAAAACTAGAACAGAAGAGCTTTAGGTGGTAATTGTTGATTTTTTTTTCATTCTACTTAACACATTTTAGCAAAGTAATCCCATTTCAATTTATATTTTTAAATTACAAGTTCTCTGAATCCTGGAAAAGGGAATTTGCTATCACCATGTTATCCCTTCAGCCAGTTCTCCCAAAATAGTAAAATTTTAACCTGTTCAAGTAGAGAAGTTGGCAGCCCCGAGCCAAGTTGGCAGCTGTGGGATTCTCTTACTACTGACTGACATCATAAGTAATATAAATGTTGTTAACTTTACCTTAGTAATATTGTTCTCTCATATTTGGTACTTTTAATTAGCTAAGTAAAAATCCTCAGTTATAATCTTTGTCTTCAGGGCCTGTTAATCAGCTATCAGTTGTAGAGTTCTTTAAGAACTGATTCAGGTTTGTGCTTATCATAGAAATTAAATTTTTATGAAAAGTTCTGGTAACAGATTCTAAATAATTGATGATATAAATCCCCAGTAGTTTCTTTTCTTATACGGAGCTCGGGGATTTAGTTTAACTAACTATAATCTTTGTCCACGACTCCTCTAGTATGAAGTTGTAATCCACTAGAATAGATTTTTTTTTGGTCTTTTTTCGTGTCCGGCAACGGATCGCAACCCTCAGTGTTGCGCCCGTACCGGACCGGGACCGGCAACGGGATCGCAACCCTCGGTGCTGCGCCCGCACCTCGCTCAGCCAGTGAGCGGGAACTGGTCTGTATGTGGGATCCGAACCCTCGGCGGGAGCGTTGCCATGCTCCCAAGCAGTGCACTGTAGCAGTGCGCCACCGGGCCAGCCCTAGAATAGATTTTTTTTTAAGAGTAGAATTTTAAAAGAGGTACAGACTGCAGTTTTTATGTTAGTTATGGTTCTTTGTTCTTACTGGTGCTTATGGAAAAAGTAGGGAAACCAGTCTAATAATTAGATTTGTATTTTTCCATAGAGAAAATTTGGAATATATTTCCGGAAGGTACCTACTGTGGGAATGCTTTGGTGTATCTCTGTAGCTGCTAGATGGAGGAGCAGGGGGCTGCTGGAGCCCCGCTTTGTGAGACCCTGCTTTGTCTACACACAATTGCCTGCAGGGAATGGAGTTTCGAGCCCATAAACCAAGAGTTCCCGATTCCTGTATTTAGTATCCCCTGCATCCATATCAGTCGCTAGCGGTTTTAAGATGTTTTTAGGTAGACATATAAGGGCCCAGAAAAAAAGTTTTACAAGTATTTTAGGAGCTTTAACCTTCATTTCACAGGATGAATGAAGTTAGAAGGCTGTCTCTATATCTAAGAGCCTCATCCCTATTTTCTTGGTACTAAAACTCTTACCATATAAGGGCCCAGAAAAAAAGTTTTACAAGTATTTTAGGAGCTTTAACCTTCATTTCACAAGATGAATGAAGTTAGAAGGCTGTCTCTATATCTAAGAGCCTCATCCCTATTTTCTTGGTACTAAAACTCTTAGCAATCTGAATCGTAGTATCATACTCTAAACACCACCACCCTTTCCCACTGTTGCCAGACGAAGATCTTAAACAGACTTGCAGGCTTCCAGCAGGGATCTTCCTGATGATGCAAGCAGTCAGCCGGGCACAGTGGGGAACAGCAGGCTGGTCTCTAACACCTGGCTTCAGAGGCAGGGCTGGTCTCTAGGCGCTTGCGCAGGTGATTGGCAAAATCCACCTGGGTCTGTGATAGGACCTGGTTGATGATAGTCTTTGGTAGCCACCCCTAGAGTAGAAAATAGAATTTGGCCATCTGGTGGGTGATGTTCCGTTCTAGACACTTGTGCACCCTATTACAAGCGTGGGTTGCCTGGGGCTTGGTCTTCCAGCTGTGTTTATAGGTGCAGTCCTGGAGTTGACCCAAGGTCAAGGGCCGGAGGAGTGCAATGCTGCCCAGATTTCAGTCCTGTCCCCCAGCTGTGTGACCCTGAGCAAGTTGCTTTATCTTTCTCAGACTGAAGATCTCTGGGCCTTTTTCTTTCTAAAATGGTAATGTTAGAGTTGAAATTTGATATGAGAGGCAAGAGGGAGTCATTGCAGGCTTTTGAGATGGTAGGCTAGCACTACATTACTCAAGTCCCTTCTCTGTCCAGCAGCCTGTGATTCTAGCAAAATGGAAGATTCTCTGTTCCATGGGGGAGGAGGAAGAGCCTATTTTTTTCACTACTGCCCACCTCCTGAGCCACCTCCCATGCCCCTCACCTTTAGGTCTATACTGAGCAGCCAAGTGAGTTTGGTCTTCGAGGGGCTTCCAGCCAGGGGATGAAGTACCATGCAGGTGGGACCGTGCTCAGCTCTGGCAGGTGAAAAGAAGTCAAGTCAGAGGACAATCCAGAGTTCTCTCTCACGCTGACTGTTTATACACCGGCCGCATTTCTGGAGTACCTTGTCTTTTTTCTAAATCTCATCAAAGGTAGGGAAGTACCTACCTTCGCCAAGGGCAATATTTAACAGTTGGCATGGTTACCAGCTCAGCAGAACAAATGCCAGCTGTAGCCAGTCTATAACCTGGAGGCCTCTTGTGCCCATTAGTGGGAAGTCAGGGAAAGGGAACTCAGGGATCCATGGTGTTCTAAGTAGTGTGCATTATTTCAATATTTTAGTTGCCAGTACAGCTGTACCTGAACCTACCGGCTGAACCTCAGTCCTGCCCGTTGCTTCAGAAAATTACGGTTCTTAAACCTGGGATGGTTGTGACTGTCAAAGTAGTGCTTTCTCCCAACTTTGTGTTGTGTTCTGTTTTGTTTCACTTATTGTGGCTTTTTAAAAAATTTTTTTAATTTACTTTTTCATTGTACATGTTTATGGGATGTAATTTGTTGTTTCAGTTCATGCATGTTCTCCCCAACTCTGGAAAATGAGAATCTTTTTTTGTAAAAGGAAGCTGAGGGTGTGGACCAAGGATTGGTTTCTTGGAGTGGGGGATTGAGACCATCACACACTTGGGTGTGTGCCTGCAGGCAAATGTTAGGACAGGGGAGTTTTAAGCCTGCTGCCATTATTACCTGATGACACCTTTCTGCTCAGGCATCTCTGCAAAGTGTGTGGCCATGCCAGCCAGCACACAGGTGGAGCCTCGGCGCCTGGCGCAGCGCACACTCACAAAGTCACGTGGCCCCACGAGGTTTCCTGCCGATTCTGCAGCCAACTCATGAGTGATGACTGTATCTTTTCCAATCTTCTTCAGGACCTGCCAGACCACACAAGGAAACCAGAATCCCTACTCAGCCAGTGCTGAGGTTAAGCACCACCCCACAGCTTGAGGTCCCTTCTTTGGCCCACCTTTCAAACTGGTCACTCTCGGGTCCCTCCACCCACACCTGGACTGTCCTTACCTTGATCTCCTTGACATTGGGGTTCCACTCTCCCATTGCCTCCATGCGCTCCACAAGCTCCTCATAGAGCCTGCCCATGGGCTGGTCCACCACCACCTCCAGCTGGAACACCTTGCCCACGTCTGGGACCACTTTACTCAGCACTCTGTCCCCATTGGCCTGTCAGGGGAGAAAGGGGCCCCAGGAAGAATGTCAGAGAACAGTATTCCTAGCCTAGGTCTCCTGGACAATAACAGGGAAGGTAGAGAGGGGCCTGCAAAAGGGTCTTGAAGCTAAGCATGAGGAGACTTGGACCTCTGTCTCAGGTAGAGCAGGATGTCTTTGCTGCCACAAGCCTCGTGCACCTGCCTCTCTCTCCTTGGTGGTGAATGGTGGTGGGGAGGGGGGGGGGTCCAGCTAAACAGACACTTAACTTTAGTAGCTCAAAGACCCTGAGAGAGAAACCTGGGATTGGGAAAAGTGTGGTCCACAACCAGCTAGTTATATACATAGAATGCTGGGAGAGATCTTAGAGGTTGTGTTTAGTTTCAATATGTCATTTCACACCAGGATGTGGGGTCAGTAATGTGCCCAGGCACCCTTAGCTAACAGCAGCACTGAGCCTAGATCCCAGGTTTCTTGACTCCCAAACTAGTAGCCTATTAACTCCATTACTCTGAGAACTTGGGGAAGGAGAGGTTTTCCTGAACTCTGGGTCATGGGCAGCATGTAAACTTTTGCTGAAGGTGAAGCCACCAAAGCTTCTGATAATAGAGCTGGTTGCCTTTAACATGAGCCGTGTTACTGGCTCCCAGTGAGGGTGCAGATCTGGAACAGAGGACCCCAGAAGGCCTTGGGCCACCTTGGTATTCTAGTCCAGCCCTGTTGCAGGGTGAGCCCACATCACCCCCACAAGCTTGGCCACAAGGTGGGCTGAATGTCACGATGCACTTAGGCGCTGTGGGAGTTCTGACCCAGGGTGATGAGTCCTCTACTGCACAGGGAGTCCCCATTGCAGGGTCTCTGCTGAATGGGTGTACAGTGTATTTGCAGGGTAGCTAAGGATACTGAAGATGGCAGTGGAACAGTGAGGAACTGTGGGTTTTCCACACCCACCCTTACCTGCTGAGTCTCCTGCTTCCAGCCCTCCTGGTTACTGAGGATGCCCAGGGCCTTCTGCATGGCCTCCTCTCCCTGCCGGATGTAGGCCAACTCCTGGTCGCTGTACAGAATTTCTTCCAGCCCAGAACCTGGTTACACAGCCAAGGAGAGGGAGCTTCCAGTCCCTACCTTCTCACCAGCTTTCATCCCTTTAACCTCTGGATCTGCTCTTTCCTCTGAAGAGCCAAGACCAAAGCCATAGGGTTCAGCCTGCAGGTCAAGTTAGACACAGCAGCTACAGGCGACCGGGGATCTGCCTTGAGGAACTCTAGGGTGGGAACATTCTCCCCAAGTTGTGTAAGAAAGGACAGGAGGGGAACCAGAACTACATGCAGGACATTTGCACCCTGAAGTCTGCCACTGGCAGAAACCCAGAAGCCTCAGCACTTACCAAGCAGAGAGCTCCGACGCCGAACCTGGTTAATCCATGCACTAGGAGTCGGGTCCCCCAGTGCCCGGCGGTTCAGCTCCCGGCCAATGGCCAGCACAGCTTGGTGCCTCAGCCCTGCAGGGAAGAAGAGAAGGAAACCGCTGCCTAGGAGCTGGAGAGTCCCTTAGACATGGACTATTCCAACTCCTTACTTTGTCACAGATGAGGAAACTGTGTTGGAGAGGGATGTGATTTGCTCAGGAACACACAGACTTCCAGTAGGTGCTTGAACTAGAGCCAGGTCTCCAACTCCCAGTTCAGTGCTTGTTACACTACACTAGGCTGCCTCCAGGGCCCAGAAATCTGCCTTCCATCTGGTGCGTTTGGACCTGGCCCTCCCTGGAGACGGGGGCTACACCAGAGCCTGCTGGAGTTTCCCCCTTTCTGGGAGAGAAGCTTTGTTCAAACAACCAGAAAAATCCTGCTGTAGAAGGACAGAAGAAAGCTGTTCCCTTGCCAGCAGCTAGGGTCCTCAGCGTGAGTAAGCTGCTCGGTGTGCCGCTGGGTTCTGAGCCAGCCAAGTCTTGTGGAGGACAGCCCTGCTGCCAGGGCCCAGAAATCTGCCTTCCATCTGGTGCGTTTGGACCTGGCCCTCCCTGGAGACGGGGGTTACACCAGAGCCTGCTGGAGTTTCCCCCTTTCTGGGAGAGAAGCTTTGTTCAAACAACCAGAAAAATCCTGCTGCAGAAGGACAGAAGAAAGCTGTTCCCTTGCCAGCAGCTAGGGTCCTCGGCGTGAGTAAGCTGCTAGGTGTGCCGCTGGGTTCTGAGCCAGCCAAGTCTTGTGGAGGACAGCCCCGCTGCTCTTGCCAGCAGCTAGGGTCCTCAGCGTGAGTAAGCTGCTCGGTGTGCCGCTGGGTTCTGAGCCAGCCAAGTCTTGTGGAGGACAGCCCTGCTGCCGGCTGCCGGTCTTTCAAGCGTGGCCTCTGTACATACGGTAGCTAACTCAACCCAGGGTCATTGGAAAGGACTTGTTGGTTTGTGTACCCTTCAGTGGTGGCAGGGGACTGACTCTAATGACCTTGGGTCCTAATTAGCTCTATTGAAGAGGCCTATTGTTCGTGCCTCTTCTCGGCTGTCACAGTGATAACTCTACCCACCCTGCCCTTCTGTCCTCCTCCCCTGCCTTTCTCTGCTGGGGCCTGAGGCCGGCCAGAACTGACCACTTCTGCCTCTACCGCTGTGCTCAAGACTTTGCTAGTACTCGCCATGAGCCTTGTTCAGCCCTGAAGGAAGGCAGAGTCAGGAACCCTGGAGTGAGACCAGACATGACAGAATCTGGAAGGGACACAGGCATCTTAGTGTCCAGCCTGGTTCTTCAGGTGGGAAAAAGGAGGTCCAGAAGGGAAGGGACAGGCTTACCCAGTGAGAAGCACACCCGGAACCAGAACCTGAGCGGCCTACCCCAGTACTTTCTGCTAAACCATATCGCCTGAGAGCTCCTGGTCAACCCCTGTGTCATCAGCTCCGGGGAACTCACCCTTCACGTTGCGCATGTGTCTGTAGGAGCTCCCAGCACACAGCTTGAATGTTGCTAGAAGCATTGTTTCTGGGCCGGGGTGGCAGTGGCGGTGGTGGCGGCAGTGGCAGCAGCTCTCAAGTGTGGCGGCTGCTTCCTTCCTGAGCCCCTCAAGGTCTGCCTCTGGGTCCTGCAGGTGCAGCCTGGACTCTCTGTTCTGTCTTAAATGCTTCCAGCTGAAGGTTGTGCTTCATCAGCGGGAGATAAAAAAGCCATCACTCACTGCAAAGGAAGGGTCAAGGATGGAGCGATTGCCACACTGCTGCTTTGGCCACTTGTGGGGAGCGTGGGGGAGGTGTGCAAAGGGGGGTGTTGGGGCTGGACTTGGTGGATACAGCAGCAGCGGAGATGGAGGCAGTTTAGAAGAAGGCACATAGTGGTTCTTAAAAGTATAAAATGCAGATTTGTAGCCCTCATCCTCAGACACTGCAGATTTAATGGGTCTAGAATTGAGGCTCAGAAACCTCCGTTTAAGAAACATTTCCCACGTGACTGCCATGCAGCTATTCTGTGGACTACACGCTATACTTTGAGCAACACTGTTCCAGGGAACGGGCCAGGCTCTCTGCTGAGACAGTCTAGCGAGTCAAAGCTGGCGGAGGCTGTCTGGCCCCCGTTCTTACAGGTGAGGGGCCCGAAGTGCAGAGAGAGATGACTTGTGTAAGGTCAAACAGCTGGTAGGTGGCAGAGCTGGCACACAGCGCCAGTCCTTGGGACACTTCGTGTGTTCCCCTCTTCGTTTATATAAGCAGCCCTTACCAAAGCCGCAGTCTGAGTGAGTTCGCCCCTGAGTGCTTTGCGCCGGAGCAGAGCTGGGGGCGAGAGTAGCCCTGGGCCTGGGCCACACCCCGCGCCCTGCCGCACACTTGTCCCCAGCAACTTTGGCTGCAAGCCGTGCCATGAGGCTCAGCATGTGCAGAGAGGTTGAAAAGACAGGGCTTTGGGGTGCTCACCCCGGTCTGTGCATTTTGGGGGCCCCGTGGTGCTAAGCACGGACTCATGAGGCCGCAGGGGTGCCACTGCAGTGCCCACGCTGTTGCCCAGGCACAGTGAGGCAAATCCCCTGTGAGCCTGCAGCTGGCCTCTGATGAAAGTTCCCTTTAGGAGTGGCTTGAGGCTGCTTTAAAGCCAGAGTCACCTGGCAAGAACATTGAGAGTAGACAGCAGCACACTAGATCTGCCCCTGGCCCAGGCCCTGCCTCCTGGGTGAGAGTGCTGTGTCCTGTCACCACTGCCCAGAGACAGAGGGAAAGCCTAGAAATGGGCAGAGCAGCAGGGCCCCATGTGCTTACACCACCTCCCTCACTCCAGACAGGGTGGAAGGGACAGGAGATGCTCAAGCAGGCCTGGTGTTTGGAGCCCATACAGAGCGGGGCGAGCCCCACACCCCATCTCAACCCTGGTGAAGCGGCGGGAGGGGTCCCAGCCATTCTTTAGGTCCCCGCAGCCCCTTCCCTGCGAAGCCTCCCTTGAGCACCCCAGTCTTCTGCAGCGGCTTGTTCCTGTGACTTCCTGGACAGGCAGATGTCAGGTTCTGATGGAGTGGCTTGTGTGCGCGTGCTCATCTCTGTGGGACTGTTCCCTCCCAGGCAGGCGTCAAGCCCACTCCGCTCAGAGCCCGCCCAGCGTCGGCTCCAGCGGGACACAGGGTGCACTCTCGCTCCTTCTCTACTGAGTGACCACCTGGGAAGCCACTAGGGGTGCAGGTGCACATTTTGACTCAGGAAACCCGCCTGTGGGCATTGCTTCCTGCCCTCGAAGAGTCCCTCCGGAGAGGCCTTGGTGCCTCTGTTGGACTCCAGCCTGTGCCCAGGCCCTTCTTCCTGAGGGAAGGTGCAGAGGGTAGAAGCAGCAGGGCAGGCTGGAGTGCCACGACCCCCAGCCTCTCCTGTCCACTGCAGCACTCGGCACACGTGCACCCTCATGCACATGGGTGCCTGAGCGTGCCTGTCCTCAGCCAAAGTGGCAGGGAGGGGGTTATTACGGGCCAGGCCAGGCCGATGATGATAGCGTTCAAGGTCCTGCTGTTGCCATCCTGTGGAGAATTATGGTTCTGAGAGGGGAGGAGGTGGAGCGGGGAAACTGGGGACTGAGGCACGCGGCTGCTGCTGATGTCAGAGGCTGCCACTGACTCATGGAGGGTGCTGGGTGACCTCCCCCAGGGCCAAGGCTCTCTTCCGCATCCCTCCCAGGCTGAATGGCTGGTTAACTCTTGCTGTCCCTCTGAGCAGGAAGGGGGGAGACAGAGAGGTCCGGGAATTTCCTCTGGTTCTAGAAGTCATCAGTATCTGGCTCTGCTTTTTGATGAGGGAAGATCCTCCAAGGAAGGAGACCAGATGGACACAGCAGGCCAGGAGGGAGAATAAGAGAGCTCAGGCAGCGTGCAGTGCTGGAGGGGCGGGCCAGGGCAGGGCAGGGAGGGAGGGAGGCAGGGCTCCAGAGCAGAAGAGGGGCCTCCACTTGACCCCTCACTCAGCCGTCCTTCCCTGACTGTCCACTGTGAGCTCTACACTATGACCATGTGAGTTGAACCATATGACCAGCACGGACAGCTGTAGAGCAGATGAGGTGTTCTGGAAGTACTGAAGGTGGGAGTGTTAGGGAAGGCTTCTGGGAGAGAGTGACACTCGAGTTGATGAGCTTAGCCGGGTTGAAGAGGGGGACCTTGAGCTTGTCTGGGCTTCGGCTCAGGAGAGGTACTGCAGCACCTGTCTCTTGGCTTTCTGACCTGGTAGTGTTGGGGGGCTACAAGCCCAAGTGGGGAAAGCACAGGTCTTGTGTTCAAACAGACCTTCCATCCTGTCCCACCACTCAGCCTTAGGACTGTCAGCAGCTCACTTCTGTGTGAAGTGAGCTTTCTCCCTTACCTGTAGATAGGAGTATGTTTTTCTTTTTCTAATCTTCTCAGGGTTGTTATTGTTCTTATATTTTAGCTGGCTGGCCAGTAAGGGGATCCACACCTTTGACCTCATTGCCTTGGTGTTATCAGCACCATGCTCTAATCAAGTGAGCTAACCGGCCAGCCCCCTCTCACCCTCTCAGGGTTGTTATAAGGTTTAAATGAGGTAACAATATATCAAGAGCCCACAGATGAAGTCCAGACCTCTTCCTATGATCTCGAGCCCTCCAAATGCTCACTTTGGATTTCTTCCCCAGCAGAACTCTGCACCCTGAGGTGCCTGTGGCCATCCCCCGTGTGTACCTACTTCTCCACCTGCAAGCACTCGTGAAGCAGTTTCTTGCCCTCATTAACCAGGGGACCCTTGGAGGGGTGATGTGCAAGATGGGGATGGGCACTGCCTGGAGGGCAGTTAGAACAGGCAGAAGTGTATCTTTACTGCCAGCAACCCTGACACGTGCCCCTCCCCTCACCCCCTAACCCCGTGTTCCCACGGGGTACTTTTTCAGACATTTTTACACCAATTATCTCCAGACTCTTCATACCTGGAGGGCTGTGGCCTACAGTGAAGTCTGCCTCGACAATAGGGGAACATCTCCATATTCAATGTAAGGATCTCTACTAATTACCCAACTCCTGGTTGCTCAGTGTGTCCAGCTCTCCTCACCTTTTGGTGCCCTACTGGTCTCTGAAGCATCATGGTTTGCCAGGCATCATTCTAGATGCTGGGGATACAAGAGTGAACAAGACAGACAAAAATCCCATCCTTAAGGGTTTACATCCTAGTGGGGGAGGGGAGCAGGCAGTACACAGTAAAATTTATGTCAGGTAGTAATATTTGCCAGGGTGAAGGATAAAGCTGGAAAGGAAATAGGTGGGGGTAAAGGTAGGGATGATGTTTTAAAGAGGTAGTCGAGGGGACTAGATGGTTGCTCAGTTGGTTACAGTGCAGTGTTATAACGCCAAGGTTGAAGGTTCAGATTCCCGTATCTGCCAGCCACCAAAAAAATAAATAAAGTAGTAGTCAAGGGAGGTGAAATTTGAGCAGAAATCGCAAGATAGTAAGGGAAGGATTCATGCAGATATCTGCGAAAAAATCGTGTTCTAAGCACAGAAAATAACAAATTCATCCCCATCCAGAAGAGGTGATTTTCAGGGGTTGAGATGAAATATATGAGAATGAACATGAACTTTTTTCTTTACTACTTGCAATAAGCATATAGAATTTTACTACAAACAGAGGTAGTGTTTTTCACATTTCTAACAGCTATCCACAGTAACAAATATATTTTATATTGCCAGTACCTGCATACATGCATATAAGTTCCACACGTCCTAAGTTTATTACATATGAGGCACTCTGTTTTCTATTCTATCACAACTAAAAAATAAATTCTGGTTATAATCCACTAAATTCATTTCAAGATCTAGTAGGTTGCAACCTGGGTTTAAATGAGGTTAGTCATGCTCGGCCGCACTGGCAAAAACCTTCCCTCTCCTGGATTTAACAGTCATGATAACAGGTTGCATGTCATCTTAAGAACTCAGAGCATTGGTAGAGCATGTGTGCATGTGAGCTTGCATGTGTCACAGGAGATATTCCTGCTTAGCTCACATTCACTCCAGGGTGACAACTTGGACTACTCTCCTGCTACTCGTTCCTTATGAGTGGCATTGGCTTAGTTTTCCTCAAGCTTAAAGCTGGAGGGTTGGTCCAGTATTAAAGCATCAGCCTGCAGCATCTACAACCAGAGCTCCTTCATACGTCACTGGGAATGCTGCCTCCTATACGGGAAAGGGAGTGGGCTGGAGCTCACCTTGCAGCAGCCTTTTGAAAGGTGAGAAAAAATGTCTCAGAGACACACACACACACACACACACACACACACACACACACACACACACACACGAAGGTACTTCAAAAAGTTCATGGAAGGGCCGGCCCGGTGGCGCACTGGAGAGTGCGCCGCGTGGGAGCGCAGCAGCGCTCCCGCCGAGGGTTCGGATCCCATGTGGAGACCAGTTCCCGCTCACTGGCTGAGCGTGGGGCAGGCGCAACACTGAGGGTTGCGATCCCATTGCCGGTCCCCGGTACGGGCGCAACACCGAGGGTTGTGATCCCGTTACCGGTCAGTAAAAAAAGACAAAAAGGAAAAAGATTTTTAAAAAAAAGTTCATGGAAAAGTAGAATTAAAAAATATGAATCTTTCCATGAACTTTTTGAAGTACCCTTGTATAGGGGTGTGTCTGTGTGTATATATACACATAATTATATACATATTTCTTTTTGGGGTGGACAGTGGGGAGCTGTTGCATTAACTGCTTCTCCATATATACAAATACTATATATATGGTATTTTCCTTCCAGGTACGATTCCTGGGGTCTTTCTTTTTGGCCCCTTTCGACTTTAGAGACAACGGGGCCTATTTCTTGAGCTGTGCAGTGCTGCCATGAATCTCATGTACTGATCCAAGACTAGAGGGTGTGAACTGCCCATGGCAGTGGCATTAGTTCTCTTCTGCCTGGTGTGCCTGCTCTGCCCGCTGGCCTGCACCCTCTGCTGTCTGCACTGCACTCCATTTTTGTATGAGGAAAATGAGACTACTTTCCAACCTTCTTCACCTGTGTAATACCACAGGATTTGCCCTGTAGTGGCTTCCCTTAGAAGCCTCCACAATGAGCAAATGATGGTATTTGGTTCTAAGTATCCAGGGCCCATTGGGCGTTTATCAGAGCTGGGGAGGGGAGCAGATAATGTGGTTTAAACTTAGCTGAGAGCATGCAATCTCAGAAGGTCAAGGGCCAAGGGAGGGGGAAAAGGAACAGTTAGAAGAGTAAGAGGCATCCTGCTTTGCTCTATTTCAGAATGAAGATGGCCAGAAAAGGGGCTTTGGTACATCTTATTTTTCTGTTTTGAAAGTAGCCTCATGGGAACCCCAACTGGAAAAAACTATTAAAGATAAAACAAAAGTATGAATTGGGATTGATCCTGAAGTCTAATAATAATAGTAGAAGAGAGTTTCAGCATTGACGTAGGAAAAAAGCACCATTAGATCTCAGTATCTGTAAAGACCAGGCTGGGCAAAGCGGGGGGCAGCCATTGTGCTGAGCAGCCTGGGGAGGAAGCAGATGGTCTAGATAGTTTCAGCCTTTGGGCCTGATTCTTCCTGGCTGCTGCCTATATGATAAAAGTCTAAAGCAACACATTATGCATAATAATTGAAACCTTACTATGGCTTGGAAAGACAACAGATTTAAGTGTTCTTAACTTATTATGGCAGTTAAGTCCCTTTTCCTCTCTTTCAACATGAGAGCAAATCATAACTTTTGTTATTACATTTGGAATTCTGTTTGATGGATGTCAGAAAGACACTGTAGTGAATCCGCATCTCTTGAAGGAGGTGTCGCATGTTCTGGAACAGTGGGGCTCAAAAAACATACATTTTGTCATCTTGCTGACCCTTAAAGGGTGTCTTATGTAGTCAGATAGTGAGACATGTTTTTCAGAAGTTGGTGATGTGTTTCTTCCCCTTTGTGTGGGCAGTTAATAACACTGTGTCTATTAAACAGATTATAGGCAATACACTAGATAGATCATGAAGTACAACTGTTTCTCCATAAATTATCTACTGTACAGTCAACCCAATGATGAATAATAGTTCAGAAGTCAAATAGTTTACAGGTACTTGGGGCAGTTTTAAAAACACTGAGCTCATAAAATGTTAAGTATATTTAATACTATAAAATAATTCACATACAAACTAGATACAAATATCTTATGAAAAGAACATCTTTGCTCAACAGACTATAAAAAGGAAATATCTGGAATAATTATAGTTATTACTGAGAATCAGAGAGGAGGACTGACTTACTCAAGCCTAACATGCCAATGAGCCAATTTTATACTAACTACTAGTTTAGTCTACTCTCTACTAAGCCACACTACTTCCTGTTATACTTACTATGCAGTCACTACTCAACAATCACACCAACAAAGTGGCATCACTATAAGTTGTCAGTCACTACAACTCCATTTATGCTCCTTTTTGATGATCAGAGCACAAGAGGCTCAAGCACTAGAAAAGCTAACTAAAGGGGCCCATTGCTAAATTTGACTGGCTTAAAAAGCAAAAAAGAAAAAAAATTTCTTCCTAAGTAGTCAGCTACTTGGACTGGTGATGAAGGGGGGATCCCAGTGTGTGGGGTGCCTTTGCTCTCAGAGGTACCCTTCTCAGAGGAAAAACTTAATATTTCCTGTTCATTAGAGGCAACTCAAACTTGGTAAAGAACATGACAGTTTTGAGGCTCATATTTTATTTACAAGTAAATAAAATTACAAGTAAATGAAGACTGTCCCCTGTAAACTCTAATTTGGGATAAGAAAAACAGTATTAAGAAATAGTTGCTGGACCCACAGTGACGTGTAAAAGGAATCCATGCCACTGTTTCTTTAAACAATGATCTTGTTACTTAAAAAACAGCAAAAATAAAAAACCATATGATTTCTTCATGTTGCATAGGTGAAAGAATTAAAAATAAAAATGACTTTTCATAACTCTGCAGTCCTGGACAAATGTGTGAGGTGACCAGGACGTCACTTTCATTTGGCAGTGACAGGCCTTGCTCTCCAAGAGCAGTAGCCTCTGAGCAAAAGACTTAGTACTCATCCAGTGTGTCTGCTCGAGGAATGGAGAGGCCTCGGTCCTTCAGAGCCTGAGTCTTCAGCCTCTCTGCCTCCAGCCTGGCCTGCTGTTCCACCCTTTGCTCTTCCAGGATTTCTTCAATGGACACTTGCTGCAGGGGCGTGTCACTCTCCTTCTCCAAGTCCTGCAAAACAAGCAGGTTGGAAAAACTTCACCTGAAGACCAAGAATAAAAACATTACAGACCTAAAGGCAAAAAGATTCCCATGTCAGGCTCAGATTCTTTTTCATAACTGTGACCGGGCTGAAATATCCTTCTCCTGGGGATGGAAGTTTTTTCAAGAAACGGCTGGAACTCTACTACAGGATACTTACTGTGACTATGGTAATAGGGATCGGTATCAGTGTGTATAACAAATCTTTAGGTTATTCAAAATCCTACATTAGTCAGGATTAACTTTCTTATCAGTCAAGGATTAACTTTCTTAAAAAAAAAAAAAAAATAGGAGGCCGGCCCATGGCTCACTTGGTAGAGTGTGGTGCTGATAACACCAAGGCCACGGGTTCGGATCCTATATAGGGATGGCCGATTTGCTCACTGGCTGAGCGTGGTGTCGACAACACCAAGCCAAGGGTTGAGACCCCCTGACCGGTCATCTTTTAAAAAAAAAAAAAAAATAGGAGGCCGGCCCATGGCTCACTTGGTAGAGTGTGGTGCTGATAACCCCAAGGCCACGGGTTCGGATCCTATATAGGGATGGCCGATTTGCTCACTGGCTGAGCGTGGTGTCGACAACACCAAGCCAAGGGTTGAGACCCCCTGACCGGTCATCTTTTAAAAAAAAAAAAAAATAGGGCTGATTATAGACATCTATCTCCTCAACTGTAGAGAATCCAAGAGAGAAATTACTGAGGCCAAGAAGCTTGAGATAAGTTGTGTGTTTTTACTTTATCAAAGTCAACTTAAGTTCTGGGGGTGGTTTCTCAGTAAGAAGGAAGAGAACACCGACTCAAATTTGTACCACCACCCCTTCCACCTCTTTAAAGACAATAAACCATCCCTGTGGCATTAATTGGGATTCTCTAAATTATAACACATGACTCTTTTCCCTTCTGTGGAAACAAGTCTTCTAGAGAAAACCTCAGCAGACCGGTTAGGTTATTAAAACACTGTGGCCTCAATATATTTATTTCTTCACCATTTTAACTTTAAAATTTTTGTTTAATAAAAATTTTTTTCTTTTTCCTTATTTCAGAAATACATGCTCATTGTAGGAAATTTAGAAAATAGACAAGCAAAAAAAGCTTAAAAGTTATCCATAATTCCAGTATGGAGGATTGTTTTGGTGAATATCCTTACAGTTTTTTTAGGTATATATTGATTTAAAAAAAACTCACAATGTTAATATTGACTGTAATTTGTTTTTTTTTCCATTTAAGGTGGCAAAATATGCTTAATATTTTTATTTTTGAAAACCTTATAAACATTTGATAACCAATTTCATAATGCAGAACAACCTTGCTATAAAATTATAACACTATCCACAGATTCGGTTTATTCTCTTTAAAATGAACATACAGGTGGTATTATATGTTTTTATAACATGGTAAGCCTACACAAAGTATTCCTGTTTCTCATCCTCTTTTATAACTTTCAATTATAAAGTTTGGGAGGGCACTGATACATACACCAGTTCTTCAGATGTTCCAGCCTGGACACTAATCATAACACATACTGCCAAGGTCTCAGAACCCACAGGCAGTGGCATTATCGGATGAAGAATTCTCACTCAAGAGGGGATGAAAGCCACACAAATTACATAAGCAAGCCCTGCCCTGGCTCAACAGTTAGCAGCACCCAGCAAAATATATATCACCATTTAACACCTGCCTTCACAACCCATGGGTAGCAGCTGAAGGGAAGATATGTTCTTAGCTTAGTGTACTGCCTCTTGGCTTTTCACTATATTATTGATGTGGTTATGATGTGGTTGCTTCCCAACAATCAGTCTTATTACCTAAGGCTGTGTGCATGATCATCCTTGAAGCAGAATCCAGGGACTTCTAAGGCAATGTAATGTTTATAGAATCTAAATGGTTTCCGGGTATGAGTTTCCCTGGGGTTGGTACATGATATCTTCAAAGTTTCTGTTGATTCATATAACCACGTAAGCATTTCTGAACCATGTTTCTCTAGTGGTACCACTGTAAAACTTTCAAACCATAACATAAAAAAAGTACTTTTCCTCACAAAAGGGATCCCAGGAAACAACGAATCTACAAGAACAAACACACACTCACTTCTTTCTCTGCACATACACATACATCTACACAGATGCACCTCTGTGCCATTATCACTAGTACAGAAAGCACGTCTGTTGTGTTTACTACTATAACACTGAAGCAGAGTATGTATAAATATTTTAGGTCTTTTCTCCTGATATCAAAGTAATATGCTTCCTCTTTAAAAATTAGATTTACTGCCAGCTGCCAAATAAATAAATAAATAAATTCAGGAAAGTAATTTAAAAAGTCACCCATAATCCCATCATCCAGACACGGGTTGCTCCCTTTAATATACTGGCAGACCTCTTTACAGTCATTCACTCTACCCTCTGCCCCTCAGGTACTAGGGTGCTTTATTTCAACCTTTACTTAATACAAGGAGATGACAATTTCTGCTGCTTCAACATGCAAAAAATGATAAACTAAACCAAAAGTACCAAGCATTAAAGTATTTCATAAGTAAAAAAAGGTATTTCATACATTTCACAGGAGTATGTGGGCAGTATTGATAGTATTGATTGGTCATTTCTAGCTGAATGTTTCCAACATGAGATCTCTGAATCAACCCGACACTGGCAGAATTCACTCCTTACTTTCTGAAGTGGCTTACTATTAAAAATAGCTATGAACTAAACCACTCTTCTCAAAGACTTCTGTAAACTAATTTAAGGAGTGGCTAGGTACTGGGAAACTTCATTGAAAACATTAAAAAAAAAAAAAAACAGGAAAAAAATTAAGCAAACGTCAAAGTTTTTTGTAAGGAACAGGAAAACTGTGTTGTGAACGTTCAGCCCTTAACTTCAACTCATTTTGAAGGGATTTTGGTTTTCCTGACAAACTTAACAATCAGAAGCAACAGGGTCAGGTCAAAGGTTTAAATAAGATACTTTAAAAAAATGTCTGGGTGCTTCTAATAGTTATATACATAGCATAGTTTTCTAATAGTTTTGCACATAAATATGCATTTATGTACATATATGTGTATGTATGTACGTACACACACATACACAAAGGTCTACAGCAGTAATACTTCAAAAGATTTGATTTAACCTTTCACCTGCCAGCTGGTCTTTCTGGCACAGACACACTGGTATGTCCTCCCTGGGCTGTGAGCTAAGGATCCTAGTGAAACTGAGCTCCATTCTCAGGACAGGTAACAGAAAGGCTCCTACAGCCATTCTTTCCCCACTGAAAAACACGAATATCCCATCGTATATGCACTGTGTCCTTCCCTCAAATATTGTCATAACCAATTGTTTCAATGACTGCAAAATATTCTATCATATATAAATCATACTTTAGAAATCAAGCTTTTTCAATTTTCTGCTATTAGAGAGAACAGAAATAATATATTAATGAACACATTTGTATAGAACAGAATTTTTTATGGTAACAGGTAAAACCAATGAAATTTGTGTCAGTGGGATCAAAATCTTAAAAATGACAAAAAGCACTGAAACAAAGTTAATTATTCTCTGTGGCTTCCCTTTTACAACCATAGCTTGCCTAAGTTAATTCGGTGGTTGCCTGTGAGAAGCTGGATGAAATTGGAAAATATTTTTATTCTTCTTGAAAAGACAAAAAGAAACCTAACTAGCACAAATATCAAGATCCATAGCAGCTTAACGGTTTTCACTTACTATTTCTCCTAGTAGGACCACATTTTCTCCTCTGACCACAAAAATCCCTCGAGGAATATCTCCATACTTTCTGCCCACGTGAATGCGTTCCACAGTCTGATGCAGCACTAAGTTAGCTGTAAGTGCATAAGGAAGAAACAAAGATGTTTAGTTCAAATTAGCGGGTAGAGGTCCACAACTCAACTCATCAGTTATTTTGAGTAGAAAAGATTTAGCTTAAACATGATTTTAAAACTTTCTATTTCTAGGAAAAGCTAAAATTTCAAATAATATTCTGTTTCACTGACTAAGACATAACACTTAGGAGACTTTTCAACAACTACCAACTGAGAGAGTATTTGGGAATATGTTGTGCTAATACATGAATGATGGTAGGGATAAGTTAAGAGAAGTAAATTTCTCTTATTAGTTAATTGCTAATATCAACATAGCCACAAGAAAATATAAATGAATAGGGAACTTGGAAAACTTGAGTGCAAACAACTGCAGAGATTAAAACTGGTTTTTGGAAGGAAACTGTTTTTCTTTGTTGTGTAGGTATATGTATGTGATTATTTACTGAAGATATAACTTGGTTCCAGTACTTAGGATTCATTTAAACCAACATCCATGGATCACGGAACAGTAAAAACCTTTTTTTTTTTTTTTACCTTGCCAGATAACCATACCTGGTAAAATGAGAATAAACTCAATATTTACTAGTTATCCCTCAAATTACTCGATGGGCTGGCTGGTTAGCTCAGGTGGTTAGAGCACAGCCTTGTAACGCCAAGGTCAAGGGTTTAGTTCCCTACCCTGGCCAGCAAAAAAAAAAAAAAAAAAAAAGTACACTGACGAATAATTAGAACTGAACCCAGTGCTCTAACTGAACTAACTAGCTAGCCCTCTCTGATGAATTTTACTTAAGATTTGGAATCCTAATCTGTTAAGAGTAATTATTTTTCTTCTCTCAATTAGAAATAGTCTTATTTGAAATAAAGCAGAAATCTATACTTGTATATTCTATAATTCTTATAACCGTTTCAATTATGTTATTTTTCCTCATGGCCAAATCTAGTGACCTAGCAGATGTCCAACAGATGTGGACACGAACTGAGAAATTCCTTGAAACAGAAGGAAAAATAGATCTCTTACTTTAGAAAAATGCAGAGTGTAAAATAAAGACTGAGACTCCTAAGTGGATGTACTCTGATGTATCCCTGTATGTAAAATATTGAGCTTAAAGGTGTAGTCCCTAAAAAACTTTGGGAAATGCCTTCTACCCAATTTTCATTGGACAGGGATGGATTAACTTCAGTGCAGGAACTGCTTTAAAGAGCAGATGCACCCAAACCAATGTACAAATGAGTCCCTTTTCCGTGGACTGAGTTTATTTCTATCATTTGGCTCCCTCTAATGGGGGAAATAAAAAAATAGTCTAGAACATTGTAATCACATGTTCTAGCAAAAACTAGTTTTAGAAAGACTAGCTTGTAAATATACAGGCTTTTGTATATAATTATAATATAGAAAACCATGATGTACTCACTTAAAACAGTTCTATCATGCAAGACACGTGAAAAAGGTGCAGATAAATAAATTTCTATATGAAATAAAACAAAAAATGCAATGAGAAGCTCTTATTTTCCACAGTATGAGAACGAAAAGTCCAGAATTATTACATACCAAATTGATCAATGCTTCTTAGAAAGCCTATAAGTGTCCTTCCATCTCGAAGCAGGACCAAGTGCTTTTCTGGGGAGAGGAGAAAAGATCTTTACAATGAAAACTGTCAGCTTTAGAGAGTTTAGAGGATAATAATAATTAAGTTAATAGCAATAGCAATTTGAGCTGTACCACTTCCTTTTCTGATATATATAAGGTGCGGTTCATTGGAGGGAGAACCATGGCAGCCTAGGATTTAGATTAGGTCAGTGGTGAAAAAAAAATGACAGTAGTGCAGCAGAGTGGGAAAAGAACAGGGTGGAGCCCAGGTACCTGACTGACTGGCTCTAGACACTGATGTTTGGAGGTCTGATACGGATTGTATCCCTCAAGTTTTATGTATCAGTAGCTTGATCCCCTCTGTGACTGTTAAGAGGGTGGGAAATCCTATTATGGTCATTGAAAGGTGGTGCCTTGAAGATGTGATTAGATTCTGAGGACCATGCCTAGTGAATGGATTAAAAACGGTGGTCATGGGCACGGTTCTGAGGGCTTTCAAAGGAGAGCAGTGAAACTCTGTGCTCTGCCACTTTCTGCCATGTGAGACCCCTGCATTGCTGTAAAGCCACCACCGAAGAAGGCCCTCACCATAAGTGCTCCCTGGACTGGACTTCCCAGCCTCTGAAACTGTAAACAATAAATTTTGTTT
>NW_007732482.1:0-11998 GCF_000696425.1 Galeopterus variegatus | reverse complement strand
AATCCCCGGCGGGGGGGGGGGGGGGGGGGCAGGTAATGAGTGAGTTCTCAATTAGTTCCCACAAGAGCTGGTTGTTTAAAGGACTCTGGCACCTCTCCGCCTCTTTCTTACTTCCTCTTGCTATGCGATCTGCTTGCACTCACTGGCTGCCTGCCACTTTTTGCCATGAGTAGAAGCAGCCTGAGACCTGCACCAGATGCAGCTGTCCCAGAATCGTAAGCCAAATAAATCTCTTTTATTTATAAAATTTATAAAACCTAGTCTCAGGTATTCTGTTACAGCAACACAAAAACAGACTACTACACACTGTCATGGTGGGGATTAAGTTTCTAATACATGAAACTTTGGGGGACACATTCAACCCATATCACACCCCTAAATGCAGCCCGTTAAGCTGTATTCTCCGGAATTGGGCAGGGTTTAGTTATGCGCCAATGAAAAGAAAGCAAGTGATCTTATATAACCCTGCCTGGCCCCAGTATTCACTAGAATCAGGTAAGAAATGGCCCCAAAATGGGTCATTAAATTATGATGTCATTTTGTAGTTAGACTTGTTCTGCAGGAGGGAGGAAAAGTGGGATGAGGGCCCATATGTACAACCTTTCATGGCTTTGTATCACAATGAGGTTTTACAAAACAAGTGTAAGATCATGATTCAAAGGGGGAATCCTCAAAAAAAGTAGGTTTTGCCTGACGTAGGGCCAGAGGAAGACCTTGTCATGCCTCATCTAATGACAGGGCCTTCCACCCTGCCTTGTTCTCCTGCCTTTCCAACCCCATATAAAGAGAATGCTTCTGAAGCTGCAGGTGTTCCCAAGGCTGCAGGTTCAACTCTGCCAGCCAGCCAGCAGGAAGCAGTCTCCCCTCCTCCCCACACCTGTCAAGGTATTCAGTGTGGCACAGAAAACAATCAAACTCAGGCAGTGCAATTTCCATTAAGGCAAATCCTTATAGGTCTTGATGACCAAGGCTAACATTCTTCCTTTTCCACTTCAGATTTATATAATTGGAAGAATAACATGCCCTCCTATTGAGATGACTCCCAAAAGACGGAAAACTTATTCACATCTATTTGGGTTGATATTCAGGCCCACATAAATACCCTCCTAACTCTAGAAGAGTGTAAGGATGGTATTAGAAAAGTCTCATCAGGAAGCCAAGAGCCTTCATGAGTTGCAACCTAATAATCCAATTACTATTCTGGCAGCTAACATGGTACCCGGAATTGAATCAGGTTGGGAACACAATGACCCAGGGGATCAAACTAGGATAAATCATGATAAAACATGCATATTAACAGGAATGCAGAAGGGGGCACCTAAACCAAAGGGCTTGAATGAAATACAGGAGGTACAATAAAGGCAGAAGGAAAATCCCTCCATCTTCCTCAAAAGGATTTTCAGGCTTACAGGCAATATACTGACATAGTTATTATGACTTTTATTAGCCAAAGTGTTCCAGATATAAGGAAAAAGCTACAAAGATTAGAAGGGGGACTGGAGATGCTGATGCCCCAACCAATGGAGATTGCTTTCAAAGTGTTTAATAGTCATAACCAGGTACAAGAGAGACAGAAGCTATGTGAAATGAGATGGCAAGCCTCATTGCTTGCTGTGGCTCTCAAACCAACTGGAGAAGTCAGACAGCCATGGGTAAGACCCCTGGGGCCTCCACCATCTATCTGCAGAGGTTATCCAGGAGTGGGATGATGGCAATGTATCCAATGTAGACAAGAAAGCCACTGGTATGGGAATACCCCAACCATCCCAGAAGGAGAAAAGAGGGAATGGGAGCCAGCCACAACCCAAACCACCAGATGCTGCAAATCATAGACAGCGATCAAGAAAGATGGGGTCAGGAGTGGGATGGTCCTCTCAATTCCATCGACATTTCCCACAAAGAACCCCAGGTAACAACGACTGTGGGAAAAAGGCTTGTAGACAATCTTATTGACACTTGAGCCATATATTTAGCTTTGAATGCCCAACATGCCCCCTCTCCCCAAAACCCACTGCAACAATAACAGGCGTCTTTGGAAAAGTATCTCACAGGCCCTTCCTATAACTCCTCAAGTGTCATCTGCAAAAGTTAGGGAAGGTATAGAGCCCCTGAAAAGTGCCCTGCTTGCTTGAGTACCAACTCATTAGGCCTTGTCAGGCCCCTACAACACTCCTACCCTGCCAGTGCAAAAACCAGGGACTAATGAATATCATTTTGTACAAGATCTGAGGGCCATTAACCAAATTACATAAGATATACATTAGTAGTACCAAATCTCTACACCTATTTCACCACTTTGTTTGGAGACTTGTTGAATCAGTTTTAGATTTAAAGGATGCCTTTTACTGCATACCCTGAAGTCCAGAATCCCAAGAGTTATTTGCCTTTGAGTGGGATAATCCAGGGTCCAATATGAAATAACAATATTGTTGCACTATGTTACTTCAAGGATTTAAGAATGCACCTGCCATTTTTGGGAAGCCACAGCCAGAGATTCAAGAAAACTTCAGATGAAAGAGGGGATTCAGGGCCGGCCCGGTGGTGCACTGATAGTGCGCCGCTTGGGAAGCGCGGCAGCGCTCCCGTCCGAGGGTTCGGATCCCACGTACAGACCGGCTCCCGCTCACTGGCTGAGCGAGGCGCGGGAGCAACGCCGAGGCTTGCGATCCCGTCGCCGGTCCCTGGTCCAGTACGGGGGCAACACTGAGGGTTGCGATCCGTTGCCGGACACGGAAAAAAGACAAAAAAAAAAAAAAAAAAAAAAAAAAAGAAAGAGGGGATTCAGCTTTGGTATGTAGATGACATTCTGATCGCTAGCAGGACTGAAGAAACCTCTAGCAGAAATAGGGAAACAATTTTGTAAGCAAATTGTACAAAGAAAGTAAGACATATTGTTTCAAGAAGTAAATTTAAAATGAAACAGAAACAAGATAGAAAGGAACAAATAGAAGACAGAGAGAGATGAAGAAAGACATGAGTACAAAGATGTATTTTTGGCAAGGAAGGTTAAAAGGAAAAGAGTAATTTTGCATGGAAAGGAATATTGTGTAGTAAATTTTGTCCTAAAATAGAATGGCTGGAGTGTTCCAGAGTGGGAAAGTATGGGACAAAACAGAAGATCTAAGCATGTCGCAGAAGGTTTAGTAAGCTGTGATAATGGTTTATGGAGGGTAGAATGAAAAGAATTTTATGTGTAATCAAGTTGGCTAAGACTAGAAGGGAATTATTCATAAATTTTTTCAAAATTTGAATATTAATATCAAAAGTACACTGATAAAAGCTAACGTTTGCTTCCCTATGGTGGAAGAACAAGGTTTTCTTGAAACATTGGACTGCTTTTTATAAAAAATTGTGTGAAGTTTTTTTTTTCTTGGTAATTTATGTCCCTATTTAATTAAGTGACTTAAAACTTTGCTATTTGACAAACTTCACTTCCAAAATTAAATTCTAAAATGAAGTCTCTTGATTTGGACTACTTGGGGTGTTCCAAGGGCCCTGTAACTTCTCGAGGGACCAATAAAAGAGAGACATTATAATTAATTGGGCTTATCTGACAGATTAAGTTATATGGGAAGTATTCACAAAACAAGGAATGATCTTTGTCTTAATAGTTGTATGGATATGATCCAAAATTGTATAAGGTAACTAGAAATCTGATGTGCCTTGGCATAAGTGCTATCAGTTGTAATTCTGGTTATAATTGAATTGTTGAATAAAGAAATTGGCTAGTTTCATAAAATTGCTAACATGACATTAGGCAAAACAAGAAGTAATTGAAATGCTCTGACAGGGCTGTATGTAGGTCGACCAGTACTAAAATTGCTAAGATATGTAAATTAAATGAACTCCACAAGATTGGTCCAAGTCAACTCCCCTATAATGGTCTATTTAATAAACAGTGAAATGCACATGATTTGGTGAGACAAAATTGTTGTTTAAGAGAATTAAGATCCAACATAATCATGGGCTCACAGAGGGCCTGGACAGCTGCATGGTCCACCTTGAGTTTAAGCTTTAATTGTTAAAAGCCCTGCACTCCACAACTCCACAAAAAAGGCAACAACATCCAATTATAAAAAAGTATTAATGGATTGTCCTAAAACTGTAAAAAAGGTTTATAATCAATAATTACTTTATCAGGAGACAGCAGAAAACTTCAGGACCACTGAAACATTTATAGATAAGATTTCACTTACACCTTGGATAAATCTGTAATCATTTGCATGTTTTTCTGATATTTGATGTTATAGCAGTAGCCCAGAAATTGTAAGAAGATATGTTACTTTTGGGGCCGGCTCGGTGGCGCACTGCTACAGTGCACCGCTTGGGAGTGTGGTGGCGCTCCCGCCGAGGGGTCGGATCCCACATACAGACCGGCCGCTCACTGGCTGAGCGAGGTGCAGGCGCAACACCGAGGGTTGCGATCCCGTGGCCGGTCCCGGTCCGGTACGGGCGCGACACTGAGGGTTGCGATCCGTTGCTGGTCACGAAAAAAGGAAAAAAAAAGAAGATATGTTACTTTTAGGGCCGGCTCGGTGGCGCACTGCTACAGTGCACCGCTTGGGAGTGTGGTGGCGCTCCCGCCGAGGGGTCGGATCCCACATACAGACCGGCCGCTCACTGGCTGAGCGAGGTGCAGGCGCAACACCGAGGGTTGCGATCCCGTGGCCGGTCCCGGTCCGGTACGGGCGCGACACTGAGGGTTGCGATCCGTTGCTGGTCACGAAAAAAGGAAAAAAAAAGAAGATATGTTACTTTTGTAAAGCGTCTTTGGAGAAACTTCCAGTAATGTATTATAAAGCATCATTGTGCCAGTCTATTCTTGCTGAGTAAAAGGAGTGAGATCATAGCTCCATCACTCCCTGATAGAATCCCTTCCTACTAACAATTGGGATTCTCTTTAGCCTCTCTTTAATCCCCAAACAGGGCACACCCTCCACGGATCAGAACGGGCCATTGGCAAATTTGATCCAAACACCGACAGCTGGTGCAATCTAGTACTGATTTCTCTGTACCTGTGAGCCTGTCGAAGACTCGAAATTACTTTTCAAGAAGGGCTAAAAGATTGCACTTTGACTTCTCCCAACTGTGCTGCAGCACTGCTGTTCATCAGGCGATTGCTGCATGTGCCCATTGCCCAGCTGCTACCATGAGCTGGCCCAGCAGGCTGCAGAGGCATGTTCTGAGCCTGTACCATGAGCTGCTGTCAGGTGCCTAGGCGGGTGCAGCTGAGCTTCCGCAGCAGGCCTGCCTACCATGCTCCGACATACTGCACATTGAGTACCTGTACCACCCAGGTGGTGCCAGCTCCAGCTGCTGCTCTTTGGCCATGCCAAAGCCATGGGGCCCGACCGAGGAGTCCAGGAGCACGTGGACCACGGGGATCCTGTCTGATGACAGCAACAATCCAAGCAGCCCACACGACAGCCTGGGGGCACCAGAGACCTGGTCCCAGGGATGGTGACAGGTAGAACTTAATGGCATAGGGAAAATAGGAGCCCTCCTTATTGTGTGGGGGGAGAGGGGGACCAGGGAACCCACCTGATGGAAGGTGAGAGGTCTTGAGAGACTAGCTTGAGGCACTGGGGAAATGGAGAGCCTTACTGGTGATGTGGGGGACCAACAGAGGCCTGTGATGGACCGTGAGAGATGTTTCACCTTTCCCAACGCATGGTGATGGGTCAGACCCCTCAACACCCCCCCCCTTGAGGACTTGGGGCGACCTGGATGGTATCAAGCTGAGATCTACTCACTCCGAAGGCAAGGGAAACTGAGACCACCCCCTGATGGACAGAGAGGCTGGGACACCCTTCTCTTGACCCCCGAGAACATACCATCCCTGGCTCCTCAAGGACACTGCCCTTTCCTGTATTTAACTCTGAGAAGAGCAGACTTTTTGCTGAGAAGTTTGGGAAAACGCCCTGATGAAGGGTGAGAAGTGGGAATACCCCTTTGGAAAACTTTCCTTCCACTAACTGTGACAAACCAGGATCATGAGGAAGGGGTTAGGGGGTCTCTCACTTCAGCTGATCAACTAAAGACCCTTCAATTCCCCTACTTGATAGTTCTGAGGGGCAACCCCAGCTCCGGTGCCCCTTCCCCCTCAGGACTGGTTAATAAAGGGAATAAAATTGGGGATGTGCTTAAAAAAAAAAAGTGCTAAGTAACGTAAGTAACATTTTCCCTGTTCCTTATATAGCTAGAGAACTTGCTTGCATAGTTTATCTTGTGTATCCTGTAATTGATAGTTTGTACAGACATAATGGTCACTCTTACTCTCATTCTCAAAGCAGCAATCCTTTGGGGATAGGATTCATGGGATTCACCCAGGCTTGAAAAGATAACTCCATGATAAAAATCTCTCAGGCCCTGGTTTATCACACCTCTAGACTTCTGGAACTGTATACTTGTTGGAGACTTTAAGGAAAACCCATGGGACAAATAATCTGTGAATGGCTTTAGCAAAAGCTTATTCTCTAGTAAGAAGCCAGAGTAACTGTTAGTTCTGAGGGCATATGTCAAAGAGCCAGAAAACTATTTCATTAATGTCGAGACTGCTCCATGTTCCTAATGAAGGACACTCTAATACCCCAAAGGAAGAATGTAAAGTTATCCTTGATATTTTACGCATCACCACTTACTGCTTTCCTAGATTTTTTTAAAGTAATGCTCTTACCTTTTTAATTGGTAGCCTAATTGGTACCACATGTAGAAAACCTGCTTGGGTGATGCCTGCAGAAGATATATTGTGTTCACTTAATGGAACATTGTGTATTTTTTTTCCCCAAGTTGGGGGCTTGTGTATGGTACCAAACAGAACCAAATGCTGCACGTACCTTTCCCCTGACTTTAATACTATAGAGGACTTAATTAAAATGTGGCTGATATTGCTATTTCTCTAGAATCTGCCACCAAATACATTAAGGAAAATACTCTGGGGAAAGGAATGCATGATGCGTTTGTGGGACAGCTAGCTGCCGGTTTTGGGGCATTTGAATGGCAGAGGGCAAGCCCAGCTGTTACTGTTCCAAGGTTTCCTAATCTTTACATTTCTTTAGTGGATCTCCAGATCACTATGGCTTGTGCCACCAGCATAACCCTTAAACTGAATACCTATTTAGATCAGGCTTGAGCCATGAGAGCCAAACAGAGGTCTTTGGCAATTCCATCCTTAAAGCTCTACCTCATGATACTAATTTAAATGTCCACAACTTGTCTGATGTGCTCTGTGCTCCTCCAAGATAGCTCTTTATCTGTGGACGATACCGAGGTTCCCCATGCGATTATGAATATATTAACAGTTGGAGTATAGGAGGCACTTGTGGGGGTATCTAAATAGTCCCTTTTCCATACACAGGCCCAATGAAATCCAACATTGCACTAGTTCTTTAAAACTTTTTCCCCCAAGGATAAAAAATTCATATTGGATGGAGGTCCAACTTATGGGACACCAGATAAGTACTTGTCTAGATATAAAGGGGACTCAAAAGAATATTTCTTTGGGTGCACTGGTTTGCCTTGGTGGGGTACAGCAGCCCATGGCATGGTCAGGAAACTTTCTCTCACTTTAGGGGTATTGCCAATGAGACTTCACTGGCCCAGCAAAGAGGGATTAATTCTCTCGCAATGGGAGTATTGGTTGTGCTATATTTACTACATCATGTTGTGTTTACATTAATTCTTTTGCAGCAGTTGAGACTCATGTAAAGAAAATTAGACAGCAAGCCACGTGGCTCTAAGAGGTGTCTTTTGAAAAGTATGGATTTAATCTATTTGAGAGCATGTTTTCATGGATCCAGTCAGGAATCTGGTCTAGCTTTGAGGGCCCACATAAGCAGGAAATAGTGCTATTGTTTATATTAGGAATCCTCTTTCTCTTAGTAAAATCCTGTATTTGTTATCTGACTCATATATGCAAATCAGCTTCTCCTGATAACATGATGGCAAATGAACATTTCTATTTTCAATTGGAAAATGTTCACGAAAAACTGCAATTAAGTGCAAAACAATTTCATTCCTCATGTCCCTAACTACATCCCTGTCAAGCAGGAAGTAGCCAGAGGGATCATCACCCCCATCCCTCAAAATTGAGGACTGTACAAGGAAAAGGCAGGAATTGTAAGCTTCTAAAACTAGCTGAGACAGGTTTCATTTTCCCATCTCAAGTTATTTCAAAGCTCTCTTGCAGGGTGTAAGCTGAGCCTGGGCAGAGAGAGAAAGGACCATGCCCTCCAGATGACCTCAGGAGCCTGAACATTCTCCACCAAGGTGCTGGATCCAGATTAGACCAACCAGACCAATTGTATTCAGAATTGCCTCATCACATGGACTGATTCAGAGCTAGCCAATCAGTTTTACCTAGTGCCCCATTATTTATTTATTTATTTATTTTAAAGATGACCGGAAAGGGGATCTTAACCCTTGACTTGGTGTTGTCAGCACCACGCTCTCCCAAGTGAGCTAACCGGCCATCCCTATATAGGAATCCAAACCCGTGGCCTTGGTGTTATCAGCACCACACTCTCCCAAGTGAGCTAACCGGCCATCCCTATATAGGAATCCAAACCCGTGGCCTTGGTGTTATCAGCACCACACTCTCCCAAGTGAGCTAACCGGCCATCCCTATATAGGAATCCAAACCCGTGGCCTTGGTGTTATCAGCACCACACTCTCCCAAGTGAGCTAACCGGCCATCCCTATATAGGAATCCAAACCCGTGGCCTTGGTGTTATCAGCACCACACTCTCCCAAGTGAGCCATGGGCTGGCCCTAAAAATCTTTTTTTGTCTGTGTGTGTGGCTGGCCCGTCTGGGGTTCCGAACCCTTGACCTTGGTGTTAGCAGAACTATGCTCTAACCAACTAGTGCCCCTTTAAAAGCCTGTTCAGCCCTGGGTTCTGGGAGAGGGATTTGAGAGTTGTACTTCTCCTGTCTCCACACTAGTCAACTTCATGAATAAAGCCTTTCTTCTTACAAAAACCAGTGCCATGTGCACAAAAGCTGTGCACATCAGCCAGTGAGCCCTTGTTGGGTAACATTATGAGGCTATTCCCAGATTCTATCTGAGACATGAAGAAGTGACCTGAACTAAGGTGGAGATGGGAAGAGAGAAGATAAGAGGACTAAGACTGTGTAGTTGTAAGTGATGAAGTTTGTCAACTAATTGAGTTTGTATATGTGAGTATGGGGGCGGTGAAGAATGCTGAAGATGCAGGAGTTCTGAATAATCGTGCAAAGGAGAAATACTTAGACTATTTACTAAAAGTTGGGAATAAAAGAAGCAAGCTCAGGGTGGAGAGAGTTACTAGGTCCTTGTGATTCTGAGGTGCTATCAGGACACCTACATAGAAATGTCAGCAGGAAATTGAAAATAATAAAACTGGAATGCCAAAGAGATCAGAATTAGCAAAAGCAATTCTGGATAAATCTAAAAGGAGGTGATATAATCACTAAAGTCCTGGAGATCTTCTACAGAAAAGAAGCAGGCCAAACATGCAACCCAAGAGACCATCTATTTTGCAGAATAAGAGTCAGAGAGGTAAGAAAGTCAGCAAGTACCAGGGTTAGAGAAAAGAATTAAGAATCCAGTGGTGATAGATCACATTACCTTAAATGACTCTTCAGAATGAAGCTTCAGTAGTGTGTTGGCAAAAATTAGATTGCAGGGGTAATAAAAGTAGTCTATTAAAGATGGTCAGAAAGAGTTAAAATGGAGATGACTCAAGAGGTTTGGGGATGAAGGTATAGAAAAAGAGATGGGAGTATTACAAAGAGACACAACTGAGAAAAAATTTAAGATGGGCAGACAATAACATTTATGAAGAGAAGGATCCAGAGTGGGGGAGAGAGAGAATTGGCCTAGGTGGTCAGAGCGCAATGTTGATAACACCAAGGTCAAGGGTTCAGATACCCTTACCAGCTGAACCGCACCCCCCAAAGAAAAAGGTAAAAGGAAGAAGGTTCAGGAAGTAGTGGGAGGAGAGAGTCATAACAGACACAGACAGAAAGGGAGGAATACTCCTACTCAAATGAGAGAAAGAGTGAAAATACAGAAAGACTGAGGAGAGGGGAAAGTGTGTGTGCTGGGATGGGGGTGCAAAGGGTGCACAACAAATGGTGTTTCACCTCAGTAAAGGAGAGGATCTGGAACCTACAAAGAGGTAGGGGTTAAAGGCCCTGAGAACAGAAATGATTTTTAGTAAAATGGTAGGATACATTAGGGGCTTCAAATAATTCGGATATATGAGAAGAGGTGAGGACAAAAGGGCATTCTCAAACAACTACACATTTTGGATAGGCTTGTACAGTGGTGGTTAATATATGCACTTGATCCAATTACACATTTCCCTTCAATAGCAAAATAAGTAATATGGGTTTAAAAATGATCTCAGACAACCATAAAATGAGAATTTAATCATGGACTCACTCTCTAATTTGCACTCATAGCAACTGTAGAGACAGCTGTAACTTGTTTGAAACTGTGTAAACCATTTTGCAGCAATTACAATTTAATGAGACAGATCACACGATTAAAACATTTGACAATGTTGCTTGAGGAATAATGCACAGATGAGAATTTAGAAAAAGGAAAGATAGGACAACTGTAAATTGTTCCTCTTGCTTTTGTACAGAACTGAGCTCCTCTTCAGAACAATAACTAGGAAGAAAGGAGGTCTTTCTTAGTAAAAAGAAAACCGTCTAACAGAAAAAGTTTAAAGTGATGACTTACCTTTTCCAGAAATGTCAACACCTCGTCTGGCAGTGGTCTCTACTACCATAACCTGAAAGTGCTAATGATCCTCACAGTAACAGAAGATTGCAAATGGGTACACAGTAGAAAGCCTACTTTACTGCCAATTAAATGTAACTGCTGTTGCCTTAATATTTTCATTTTTTTGATGAATACTTCGTCTGAGTATTCTCATCCATTCACCAGGCCACTTTCGCGACCCACGGAAGCAAGAGTGAAGTGCACAGCTTGTGGCTCACGGGGGCCTGGCGGAGGCTGCGAGGGGCAGCACAGAGGAAGCGGGCCGGGTGGTGGGCGAGCAAGCGGTGTGTCCCGTGCCCGTGGACGCTGTCAACGCGGAACGCCAGGAACGGAGCTCACAACAGCCCGCTCCCCACCCAGGACCCGTTCTACGAGCTCCTTCCTCAGAGGTGACGCCCCGGAGGAAGGGTCCCACCCCGGGCTTCACCGGGAGCGCGTGAGCTACTCACTGTCAATGTCCTCGATGAGGCTGGCGGTGCCAGGCATGTAGTTCATCTTGAGCTGAGATGAGGCTGCAGCGTTGACCGGCGGGGGGCCAGGGCGTCCAGCACGTCCCTGCTCCTGCCGCAGTCGCTGCCTCGGCGGGACCGGGACAGAACCCCGAAGCGGACCCGCGCGTCCGCCCCGGCTTCCAGCCGCCGGGGCCTGCCGGAACCGCCTCCATATTACCTCCACCCACTTCCGGTATCACGTGCCTGTGGAGAGGCGGGACGGCCGTGCCCTCCCGGGACGCCCTTTGCTTGTCCCTGGGAATTGCGGAAGAGGAATCTAGATTGGACGGATGGTGGGGAAGTGCGTTGTCCCTCAAGGAACACGGTTCCTCCCATCGCTGTCCTGTCCGAGACCCCATCAGGAACCTCCGTCCCTTAGTTCTCCCAGCGCGGCGGCCGAAGGGGCGGGACCAGGCCCGGGATTGGCTGTTGTCGTCCGACCCTCTCCACGGCTCTCCAATCCCTCTTCCCCGCAGGCGCCTGCGCAAGGAGCCGGCCGTGGGGGGCGGGAAGCGCTTCTGGGTAGCGGAGCCCATGTCGGCCCTGAGGCGCTCCGGCTACGGCCCCAGCGATGGTCCGTCTTACGGACGCTACTACGGGCCAGGGGGTGGAGACGTGCCGGTGCACCCACCTCTGCCCTTATATCCCCTCCGTTCCGAACCTCCGCAGCCTCCCGCCTCCTGGCGGGTGCGCGGGGGCGGCCCGGCTGAGCCCTCCTGGACGGGGGAAGGCGCCGG
>NW_007732481.1:131946-132148 GCF_000696425.1 Galeopterus variegatus | reverse complement strand
TCATGAGTGTCATACAGGTAATGGGAGAGGACACTTCCCACCCACTCTCATGCATTTAATGGTGGAGAGGAGCAGAAGAGCCAGAGCAACATGAGGAAGGCTCTGGAATGATGCCAGGAAAGTCTGCAGCCAAGAACAGGAAGAAGAATAGAGACCATTCTAGCCATTCAGTGATTACTGGAATGACAAAAAAAGAAAAAAG
>NW_007732481.1:129127-130267 GCF_000696425.1 Galeopterus variegatus | reverse complement strand
AGAACCTCACACCCCAGTGGCTTAAAACAATAAATTGAAGAAACCAGTCATGGGTACCTTACACATAGCCCAATAACAATAACAACAATATGTGTGGTATTTCCCATTGTTAAATGGTATCAAAATGCCTTCCCAAACTGAAAGAGTAGTTTGGGAGTTAAGATGAAGAATGGAAAACCATACATGTATATTAATGTCCTGAGCTTCTATTTAGAGGCACTAGGTAAGTGGCTAGACCAAGCAGCAGGATAAAATGAAGATCTCCTTTGAGTGTTAGTAAACAGAAAGAAAAGGATTTTGACACACANTCACAGGCTCTCTCTGTCCTCTGGCACGCTCACTCCAGACCCGTCGCCATCTTGCTCCCTGCCAAAGACCTCTTATTTAATGTGTTATTGATTCATTAACATTGAACTCACAGACAAAAGCACTATAACTCATATGTGAGTGAAGCTTATCCATCACACGTATTTTCTCCATAAGGCACATCACAGCCTTCGTATGCTTAAGAACTCTAGAGAGCACTTCGACACTATACTTGAGGGCAATTTTATACAGTAAAATTGCTAACTAAAAGCACAAAAAGAATGTGAAAAACATGGCACTAAATAAACTGTGGGAAGGATGCTTGTTTGCAGTATGAGAGTTGAAAGGCGAAGAAGCACCCCCTTGTTGATCTCAGCTAGGAATCTGTGCATCTGGTGGCTCAACTTTTTTGCTACTCAGCACATAACCATGAAAGTGCTAAAAATATTGATTTGGGAAGCACATAACCATGAAAGTGCTAAAAATATTGGTTTGGGGATTACAAATAAATGTAGCAAGTAGGCCAATTGACAAATAGAAAATCTGTTAATAATGAGGATTGACAGTATATAAATTTATATTGTATGTATTTATATTGTATTTAGTACAAAATTGGTTAATTATTTTGTACAAAATTGGTTCGAACATTCTCAAGCAATTATTTTGCTATATATTGAAGATACACACTAAATAATCACTCCATTTATGGATACAGAAAATTAAAGGGATGGAAGGAAGGAGAAAGGAAAAAGAAGGACAAATAAGATGGTTGATATGCAATAAAGAAAAGGAGGGTTGGGAAAAGCAAGAGAGGAAGGAAATTAAGATAATGTG
>NW_007732481.1:118377-128496 GCF_000696425.1 Galeopterus variegatus | reverse complement strand
AGGAGAGGTAATATGGATTATAAGATATAAGAAAAAAATGGCTGGATAAAATAGGATTTTTTCTGATCAGTTTTGTGGCTTTTACAAGTGACTAAACCTCCACACACCTGTTTTCCTATCTAAAATGAATAATGGAATTCCAATTGTATCACCTACAACAAAACAAGGTACAGGTACAATCAATAAAAAATGTCACACACAGTTGTGCAACCTGCCTAAGGAAAGGCTACTAAAAGATTGCTAGACTGTTTTATCTATGGACAAAAAAGTAGACTTCGTTATTTATAAGCAATGGTCAAGTTACGGTACTTTGAAAGGCGGTTTTAAGATTGAGAAGGAATTTCTCCTTGTTCTGATTTCGGATGTGCCTCTGTTGATATCATCTAAAAGTGTGATCTCCTAAACTGAGTTTGGGAACAATGGGAAAATCAGTTGTAAAAATCAGGAACCTGTTTAGGAAACACAAATGAGAAGACAGCTGAAGTAGAGGATTCAAAATGACCACAACAAAATAAATGTGTGTGTATGTTTGTGTGTGTGTGTACATGTGTATATGTGTACATGGGTTGAGGGTGATAGGTGGGGATCATTCCTTGACCATTAAAAGCAAAATAAGAAGAGAAAAGAAAGACTTTCATTTCCATGGGCTGTAGAAAAAAAAAAAAAAGAAGTTTATATTGTAAAAGCATTTAGAAATTTTTCTTATAGTATGTTTCTATTAAAGTATAATTTCTAGATGAGGGTTATACAGACTGACCACAATAAATTGAGACAGAGCAAATTGCTGCTATATTGGCAAACTTGAACTCAAGAAATTCTCTGAATGCTATTTTCTTAAAATATCTTCTGCACGTTGGTGAAGATATTTCAGTTTCCAAGATTGCAATTTTCCATATTTCCAAGTTCCTTCATTAATAAAGACAGAAAATTCTTCTGAACTGCTTTGTTTCATTTATTACCCTTTTAAAAGCATTATTCACAATGTGGGATTGTTTGGCAAAGGAATTGTAGACAATTTTCCACCATGTCCGAAGAACCACATTAAAGAGGCCAAAGTTATGCTGCTAGTATTGATCTGGCCATGATGTCCTGGTCACAGGTGGTGATGGTCAGCTTTGTACCCCATGAATATTCATAACCAATAAATAAACAAACAAACAAATAAATAAATAGGCCAAGGTACTCCCAGAAAGCCAGCATGTAATCTAAATTTCTTTCTTCAACACAAAAAAACTTGCAATTCTGGGTGAAGTATTTGGGGCTAGGATAAACTTCCTTTTTTTTTAATGAGACATTGCTGTGATGGAATCCAGATATTGGGAAAGTTTATTTTTCTGAAACCTTTGTTACTTACTGGTTAAAGTAGCTTATAGAGATCATATACATTTTTGTTGCACTAAATAGCCAACGTACCAGGACATGGACCCCATACTGCATATTTGATGGTTGGATATATCATGTCTGGATATATCTTTCTAGTTCAGGAACATGGACCCCTAAGGTCCTCTGAAGCCAGAGCTATTCAATGGCTCAATGTTCAAAATCCAAGATGTTGATCCCATTTGTCAGAAGTCTCTGTAGGGACATTTTAACAGAAGGAGAACTCAATCATAATTGGTAAATAGTTACTGGTTTTGCAGTCCAAAAAATACCAAGCCAGAAGGAGATAGACAACAAGCCAGAAGTACTGGGTTGATAGCTTGGATACAGAGACGTAAGGGAGTCATAGAAGACGAATATATCAAGAAATCGCTTGGAGAGGGAGTGTAAGGTTACCCTAAGTTGCAGAGTTGGCTCAGAACAAGTCAACTTAGGTTGTGTTTTGTATGTTTAGTTTGAGGTGGATCAGCTAATAAAATTGGAGGTGGGCTGCACTGAATATAGTAAACCCATTTAAGACAGAATGACTGAAGACATTTATTCTTAGAGTGTTTATTCTTATCTACAGATTGTTCCAGCAGTCAGAGAATCATGGCTTATCCCAGGCTATATAAGGGGATGTCAAGTTGGGGGAAGATCATGGTAAGTGGGCCCAAATTGCAGATGCATACATTTAACATGATATTAGAATGAGCTTGGATTTTAAAACTGAGTAAAAATTTTCATTGCAAAATCAATCATAAATACTCAAATCTGTTGTCAGCTCCTTAGCTTAGTATAAAATTCACTAGGAAACCTGTGACTGGCTTTTGGGAGAGAGAAAGGGGTAGCATAAAAATGGGAAAGTGGTAATGAATTCTGTGAGTCAGTTATATTAAAAATATCACATTATAAAAAATACACAGAAACTGAGATCCCAGAGTCAACTCATAGTTACAGCGTCATGAGTGTCATACAGGTAATGGGAGAGGACACTTCCCACCCACTCTCATGCATTTAATGTTGGAGAGGAGCAGAAGAGCCAGAGCAACATGAAGAAGGCTCTGGAATGATGCCAGGAAAGTCTGCAGCCAAGAACAGGTAGAAGAATAGAGACCATTCTAGCCATTCAGTGATTACTGGAATGACAAAAAAAGAAAAAAGGAAAAAGAAAAGGATGCTCACAGGTGGTGAGGAGGAAGACATAACTCAGCAGTCCAAAGAGCCACTCTCAGGGATTCTGGATGGCAAAAGGAAGAGGAGGTCAGGTGCTTGGTGCTCTGATGATGCAATCAGTGTGGTGTAACTGGAAGACACTTTGGTCACCAGTCTTGTCGCCCACATTCCTCATTTGTACTTCCTTCTTGAAGTGGAAAACACAAGGCTAGTTTCGATACTCAGAATAGGATTTTCTTTATTGCTCAAGGACATAATACAGAGACTTTCTACTGACTTAGCATTGGAGACAATTTCTTTCACAGATAACCAATGAATGTCTCCCAAGAGGTACAAAACTACGAGGCATGACAAAAGAGCAATATTTCTTTTAAAAAACCACATGTGCTTAGAATTGGTAAAAAGATCTTTGACGTGAAATTTGAAGTACTGATTAATGAGAATTCCTTCACTTTTCCTCTGAAGAAGGAAGGAAGAATATCATAACACAACCTACATTGCCCTTTGTGAAGATAACTTATTACAGTAGGAAGGAAAACAGGTACTAGTCACAGTGTCTTTTCATGGAAACTAAGAATGGACTTAAAAAGAAGAGCTCCTATTAAATTTGTTCACAGGATTCCTTTCTAATATTTTGACATTTGGAGCAGGATGGCATATAGATGAAATAAACAAGAACATTGTTCCACTGTGATTTATTTTTTTCTTTGGATATTTGAAAAACAAGTAGGGTCCAGATTGTTGTATTTAGGCAAAAACAAAATTCTAATGTGCATTCATTCAGTTGAATGACTAAGCACATAAATTCCTTAACATAAATATAGGGTCACTTGAATGACTAACCCAATCTAGTTACCTAACCCAAATGAAAGAGGAAAAAAACAGCAGATCAAGGCAATATTAGAAATGATTATGGGAAAAATTAGTAGTTTCTTTCATGATATTACTTAGAAGATGCCTATAGCTCCCTGTATGTCACACATTTTCTCTTCACATTGACACCATGGATCCTTCGTCCCTCACAACTTCCTTCCTTGGGCTAGAGCATCACCAAAGACTTGAGCTAAAGTGTTACCTGCTCCTCTGGAGGGCAATGTGGAGAGATAACATGAATCCTGAAGAGGAGGACACAGACCATCCCCAAGTCTTTTCTGCCATTTGCTCACTATGCAACTCTGGACAAGGTACCTAAACTTGCTGGTTCTTAATTTCTTAATTGTGATATGGGATAACATCTGCCATGAGCTAATTTATGTGGATAGACTTTAAGTAAAGACTCCAATTTGACTTGTGTGTAGAGAATGAAGAAAATAACGGGAGGTAGACATATATAGACATAAGAGATACCTGAGGAGAAGAGTTTGGGATGCTAAGTTAAAGAATTAGGACTTTATTCTCTAGTGTATAAGACATATTTGATATCATTAAAGGGAGTGACAATACAAACTAACACTTGTGACTCTGTATTATCTTTAAATGTTGATATAATGAATAGAAATAATTTGGCTACTTATTTAATAAAAAACATAGACAATTAAAAACTTTTGAATCTACCACATTACCACATTTGAAGCTTTCCCAATGCTATAGGAATTAATTCTATTTCTTTTCCTTTTTTTTCCCCCAAAAAGAAAAAGAAAAACAAAACAAAAACCTAGGTTGGACCTGTGAATCAAACAGTCAGAGAGATAACTTTTTTTTTTTTTTCACTGTAACTTTCAGTCTTGAAAGAATTAAGATTCAAGGATTAGGACAGATATGACGGTCTTGAGATGTACTACCTGCCTTAATCCTTTAGAAAACAATAATCTCTATGTGATCACTGCTTAGTATCCCTGTTTCAGTATTATCCACCTAGTGCTCATCAAAAGCGAGTTATGGTGCTTTTCAATGCATTCAATAAAAATGCATCTTTTTACTTTCATAAGGTTTTGCAGTCATAAAATTAAAATAATTAGTAATAACAGCAACAGCAAGAAAATAAATGAAAGTATCTCTACATCAACAATGCTTCATTCAGTAGCTGGTCATAGCATAGCCACCTAGCCCTGTTCTCACATGGTTCTACATGAGAAATGTGAGTTTAGTCAACACAAATTATGGAAGAAAGCAAGAAAATTTTAAAATTGTTGTTAGAATGCATGTAACTAATGCCAGTGCCTAATTGCAATTTTATTCAAGGAAAATAACCTCTAAAATATTGACATGCCATATGTGCAACAAAAATCAAGAGTAGGCAGACAGGGAAAGACGTAAACATAGTATATCTTCGAATAATAGAATAAGAAGATTCAACATTTTGGAATTTTAGTTACTAAAAAAACTTATTTAAAAATAGTATGAGAAGGTTTTTGTATGAACATACATTTTCAGTTCAATTGGGTAAATACCTAGGAGCCTGATCGCTGGATTGTACGATCAGAATATGTTTAGTTTTCTAAGAAACTGCCACCTGTCTTCCAAAGTAGATGTGGCATTTTACATTCCCACCAGCAATGACTGAGAGCTCCTGTTGCTCCTCATCCTTGCCAGGAACTGGTATTGCCAATTTTTTGGATTTTGGCCATTGCAGTTATGTAGTGGTACCTCATTGTTGTTTTAATTTGCAATTCCTTACTAACATATGATATTAAGTATCTTTTTATATGAAAATTTGCTTTCTCTATATCTTTTTTTGTTCAGGTTCCATGTAGATCTTTTGACTATTTTTTAATTGGGTTGCTTCTTTTCTTTTTTTTTTTCCCCCCTTTTGTCTTTTTTTCGTGACCGGTAATGGGATCGCAACCCTCGGTGTCGCACCCGCACCGCGCTCAAACAGTGAGCGGACCGGTCTCTACATGGGATCCGAACCCTCAGTGGGAGCGCCACCGCACTCCCAAGCACCACACTCTACCGAGTGCACCACCGGGCCAGCCCTGCTTCTTTTCTTATGGTTGAGTTTTAAGAATATATTTCTATATTTTGACAAGCCCTTTATCAGATGTGTGTTTAAATATTTCTCCCACTCTATGGCTTGTCTTTTAATTGTTTTAGTGGTGCCGTCCACAGAACAGAAGTTTTTAATGTTAATATAGTTCACCTTGTCACTTTTTTCTTTCATCGGTCATGATTTTGATATTATACCTAAAAACACACCACCAAATTAAACTCACCTGTCTGGTCATCTATGTATTCTAATAGACATTTTATAGTTTTGGATTTTACAATTAGGAGTATGGTCCATTTTGAGGGAATTCTTGGATATATATCCTGAAGTAGGATTGCTGTATCATATAGTAGTTCTGTTTTTTAATTTTTTGAGGAACATCCATATTGTTTTTCATAGTTGCTGTGCCAATTTACATTCTTGCCAACAGTATACAAAATTTGTGTTTTCTCCACATCCTCACTAACACATGTTTTCTTTTTGTTTTTAATCAAAATGCTCATCCTAAACAGCTGTGAAGTCATATCTCCTACTAGTTTTGAATTGCATTTCTCTGATGATTAGTGAAGTTGAGCACATTTTCATATACCTTTTGGCCATTTGTATGTCTTCTTTGGAAAAATGTCTATTCAGATCCTTTGCCCATTTTTTAAATCAAGTTATTTGCTTTTTGATATTGAGTTGTAGGAGTTCCTCATTTATTTTGGATACTAACTCTTAGATATGTGGTTTGCAAATATTTTCTCCCATTCCATAGATTGTCTCTTTACTCTGTTGATTGTTTTCTTTGCTGTGCAGAAGCTTCTTAGTTTGATGTAATCTCATTTGTCCATTTTTGCTTTTGCTGCCTGTGCTTTTGGAGTAATATCCAAAAAATCATTGCCCAGACAAATGTCATGGAGGTTTTCCGCTATGCTTTCTTGTAGTAGTTTTACAGTTTCAGGTCTTATATTTAAGTCTTTAATTGATTTTGCGTTGACTTTTGTATATGGTGTGAGATGAGAGTCTGACTTCATTTTCTGCATGTGCATGTCCAGTTTTTCCAGCACCATTAATTGAAGAGACTGACATTTCCCCATCGTGTGTTTTAAAACTCTTTATTAAAGATCAACTGAATGTAAAAGTATGAATTTATTTATTCTAGCCTCTCTATTCTGTTCCATTGGTCTATGTCTCTGTTTTTAATGCCAGTACAATGCTGTTTTGATTACCGTAGCTTTGCAATAGGTTTTTTTTTCACTTTTTTTTTATTGTAACATAGTTGATTGTACCGTCAGGAAGGTTTTCCCTGTTTTCATCTATGAGTCTTATGGTTTCAGGTCTTACATTTAAATCTTTAATCCATTTTTAGTTGTCTTTTGTGTATGGTATGAAATAAGGGTCCAATTTCATTCTTTTGCACCATTCATTGAAGAAACCACTCTTTCTCCATTCTTGGCACCTCTGTTGAAGATCAGTTGACTGTATACGCACAGGGTTTTTTTTGCAGGCTCTCTAGTCTGTTCTATTGGTCTACATGTCTGTTTTTGTGCCTGTACNTATTTTTGCTCTTGTTACCTTGCTTTTGGTGTCATAGCTAAGAAATCATTGCCAAACCCAATGTCAGGAAGGTTTTCCCTGTTTTCGTCTATGAGTCTTATGGTTTCAGGTCTTACATTTAAATCTTTAATCCATTTTTAGTTGTCTTTTGTGTATGGTATGAAATAAGGGTCCGATTTCATTCTTTTGCACCATTCATTGAAGAAACCACTCTTTCTCCATTGCATATTCTTGGCACCTCTGTTGAAGATCAGTTGACTGTATATGCACAGGTTTTTTTTTGCAGGCTCTCTAGTCTGTTCTATTGGTCTACATGTCTGTTTTTGTGCCTGTACCATACTATTTTGCTAACTGAGGCTTTTTAATATGTTTTGTAATCAGGAAGTGTGATGCCTCCAACTTTGTTCTTCTTGTTCAAAACTGCTTTGGCTATTTGGGATCTTTTGTAATTTCATATGAATTTTAGGATTTTTGTATACAGTGGAAGATCTGTGTCTAGGTTCCTTTTTCTTTTTTTACATATGAATGTCCTATAGCTCCATTTGTTGAAAAAATGATCTTTTATTCATTGAATCACTGTCTTGTTTTTGCCAAAACTCAGCTGACTATATATGTGTGAGGTTATATCTGGACTCTCTATTCTGTGCTATTGATCCATATGTCTATTATTTTCCCAACAATATACTATCTTGATTACTGTATCTTCATAATAAATCTCGATATTGAGTGGTGTGAGTTCTCCAATTTCGTTCTTTTTTTTTCTTTCTCGTTTTGAGTATAATGCAATGCTTTTTAAATCTAAAATTTGGGAATAAGTTAACACCTTATGCTTGCCTAGGTGTACTTTATTACATTCCAATCAGATGACATAGATAACAGCTTTAAATTGCTGTGCGAAATAAGCTACATGTTGTACTAGCTATTCCTCAGCTAATTAAAATTTACACTATTATTTATTTTAGAGAATATTGCATAATGAAAGAATCCCTGTAGAAGGGCTGAAGTCATTAAAATAATTTGTGGTCTACTATAGCACATTCTAATATTTAATTGGATGTGTTTTTCTTCACTATTTAATAAAATCCTTACTTAGGCATTTTTAAATGGATTCAGTGTTGTCCTACAAATTGTAATTTATTATTGCAATGATCAGGGATTCTAGATACATTAAACTTAAAATATATCAAAAACAAAATAAAAAATTTAAGCTTTGAGAGAAGAAAAACCAATCACCCATAAAGGGCCAAGAGAAACTGCTTCAGGCTTCTCAACAGCAATGTTATATGCCAGAAGATACTAGAGGAATATTTGTAGAATGCAGAAGGGAAAAATAAACCTGGAATACTTTATGCACTAAATTTTCTTCCAAATAACACAAATTTTTTCCATCTCACAAGGTCTAAGTCACTTACTCTACAATTCCTGAAGTGGATCCTGAGACAAAGATTCCTTTGTGAATGATTTATTAAGGAAGTGATTCTAGTTGAAACTGGTAAGGAAGTGGGTGAAACAGGACAGGTAAGGGGAGGAATGAGGAATTCAGGCCAAGTGGATCCTGAGACAAATATTCCTTTGTGAATGATTTATTAAGGAAGTGATTCTATTTGAAACTGGTAAGGAAGTGGGTGAAACAGGACAGGTAAGGGGAGGAATGAGGAATTCAGGCAAGGTTATAATCTTTCTGTGGTCCAGCAGAGAACAGTTCAGCCTTATCCCGTAGCGAAACTCTAATGGGTAAGTTATGGTAAAAAATGAACCTGGAAAATCAGGGTAGAGCATAAACATTATCACAAAGACAACTACAGAAAGTTTGACAGACACACAAGAACATTCTTGAAGGAAGTATTCAAATAGGAAAAAGAAAAAGAAGCCCAGAATATGCCTCAAAATATAATGGAATTAAAGATGATCCAAAACCTTGGTAAGATATATTATTGTCTAAACAGACTCACACACTATTTAAGAGACAGGAAAGTATACAGGATATAATATATTGCAAGGGGGTTGGTAGAACATTTGGCCATTGTAGGGGTGGAGGTGGGTTGGGGACAGTGGACACTGCTGCTGGCATCCAACCCCAAGGTCATGAATAAAAGCTGTCCTACCTATGCAGCCCTGGTGTCCTGATGGCAGAAGCCCTCAGAGTGTGATACTTAGATTATGCCTGCTGGGGTTGCTGGCTCTTCTAGAGATTCTATGAGTGACACATCCTTTGATAGAATACTTTATTCATTAAACTAGTTACAGTTTACTGCTATCCAAATGTTGGCAACTAAGAAACTGCTGATAAAATCAACATTAAAATTCAAACTAAATGTATTTTTCTCGCATAATGTGTTGGTCTTCAGTTAAATCTTGGTTACATTAATGATAGCAGGTAGATTTCACATGCTCGTTCAAGCTGTTGTTCTATGTGCTGATTTCTTTGCCTCACCCTGCATGAAATCTTTTTGGTTTCAGTTTTGGTTTTTTTCCTGGTATAATCATGTCCTTCTAAAGAAAAGATATGTGCTGATGCTTTGGTCTTATTTGTTGTAATTCTTCACCTATGACAGCAGCATGCAATTTCTCTGTGACCGCCTGACTACCCATTCAGCAAGTCCTATATTAATTTTTGTCACTCTTACCATGTAAGGGAGTAGCTCCAAACTCTGCAGCTAGTTTTAAACTCAGATTCTTTTTTTAAACAAGAGAAAATCATTTTTTAAGATGAATAATTCTAAGGCTTACTCCCAGAGATTCTTTTAAATTAAACCTGGGGTGGATTCTTGGAAACTGTGTTCCATATAAGAACACCCAGAGAATTCTGATATAGATTTTTTACTGATATTGGAGAATCACTGATTTGGGATCACTTAGCAATCATAGAGCAAGTTGTATTTTCCATGTGTTCTAGAATGATTTTGGCTAAAACTAATTAATATTTATCCATAATAATGTGAAACAAGGTGTTGATCAAAAATTCTATGACTTATATATGCACCTTAGAATTGCCTGGCAGCTTTTTAAAAAATTCAGGTTAAGGCTCCAACACCTAGACATTCTGATTTAGTAGGTCTGAGGCGAGTTCCAAGAAACTGCATTGCTAAAATCACCCCAACCTTTATTCTGATTGCATA
>NW_007732481.1:108208-117102 GCF_000696425.1 Galeopterus variegatus | reverse complement strand
TTTTTTCCTTAAAACAAGTTTATTGTTCATTCATAGATGATTTTTAAAGTGAGGACAATTATGGGAATGCTAGACTTAACCAATTCGACTAATCTATCAGACAAAGAACAGTTTCATACTCAACTTAACTAAATCATCAATTACTTTGAGATCATAACAACATGGTATAAAATTTGTAACAGAAAAAAATTTCAATTCTACCTCTTCTATGCCCCACATTATTTCACAGGAATATTTTGAACAGTAAATGAACATGTACTAAGAATCTAACTCTATTAAGAAAGAAAACACAGTATCAAATAATTATAATTTACAAACATCAACCCTTGATTTTGGAGAAAACAGTAAATCTCCCAACTCAATACATTTGGAGAGTAAGAATTGGTGAGAATGAACTAGTTTAGTAACAGATCTTTTCATCTGTTTACTTGCTAAAAATAAAGTAACATAGCAATTTATTAATTTGAATGTTAGTTTAACTTAAAAAGTTACATAGCAAAGGAAATTTATTCACTCACTGATTTATCTTTTATTTAATAAGCATGCACTGTGCTCTATTATGTATTCCATAGAAAATTTATAATTCTGGGATATAAGTTCTTTGTGTTCAAGCACCATGTATTGAAAAAAAANAAAAAAAATACTTCCACTTTTTAATTGTTTTGATGGTGTATTAGTTTCCTGTGGCTATTATAACAAATTACCACAAAATGGGTGGCTTAAAAACTACAAAATTTTATTCTCTCACCATTTGAGAGGCCAAAAGCAAAAAATCAGTATCACCAGCCCCTTCTGGCTGCCAGCATTCCTTGACTTAAGGTCATATCACTCCATCTCTGCCTCTGTGGTCACACTGCCGCCTCCTCTTCTGTGTGCATCAAATCTCTCTTGCCTCTCTCCTAAAGGACATTTGTGACTGGATTTAGAACCCACCCAGATCTTCTTAATTCAATTACATCTGCGAAGATCCTTTCTCTGTAAGCTAAGATGTATAGGTTTTAGATATTAAGACCTAATATCTTTCAGTGGCCATTATTCAGCTTAGTGCAGATAAGTTTGTCAAAAAAATCAATTGCTCATGTTGTGTATGTTTATGTCTGGATTGTCTATTCTGTTCCATTCCGATCTCTACATCTAAAGGTGATACTCACATTTTCTTGAATACTGTTGCATTTTGGTAATACTGAAATTAGGCAACTTAAGTTCTCCAATTTTGTTCTTTATCAAAACAGTTTTGGCTTTTCTAGGATTTTTGCATTTCCATGTACATTTTGGAATAAGGTTGTCAATTAATATAAAAAAGCCAGCTGGATTTTGATAGGGATTCCATTGAATTTATTTATCTGGGGAAATATGCCATTTAACAACTATTGAGTTTTCTGAACTATTTACAAAGTGTATTTTTCCATTTACTTAGTTCTTTTCAAGATTTCTCTTAGCAATGTTTTATAGTTTTTAGTGTATTGGGTCTGCATGTATTTTGTTACTTCATGGTTTTGACACTACAGTAAAGAGTATATGTTTTATTTTGTTTTATCTTGTTTTGTTTGTTTGTTTTTAGAGTATCTTTACTTTAAGGCTCATTTTAATCTACTACCGAGGCATGACACTTCTGATATCACTGAATGCCCTGGATGATGACTAAGTCCTCTCTACAACGCTGATCAAGTCTTGACTGTCTCCCCTCTCTATCTGAGCTCACAGAATTAATCAGTTTAAAACCATAAAGTCCTTCCTCCAGGAGTCTCACCCTATGAATATGTAGCTTAGCTCTCATTTTTTATATTTGAAAATGCATTTTTCCCCACTCAATACTTGATCTTTCCTTTCACCAATTTCTTTTTCATTTTCTTGAATAAAGAGACAGCATGAAAAGAAGTCCATTATGGACTGATCAGTCCATTAGATTCTCATCATTTTGAAATGACTTTGTTAAATTCTGCCTCTCTTATTCAGTAATAATAGCCCAATTTGCTATAGATTCCTAATGTGCATGTGTATATGTCTTGGTGTCTACCAATACTGAGCACTTTTATTCTTTTTTATTTTAGTAACATTCTGAGCAAGTTAAGATTCCAATATAATGCACATGTACATGATGATGATATATCATTTTACAACATAATATCTTTGTACTGTTTTCTAATTTATAAGTTGGCTATTTTAAATGTGCATGGCAATTTAAAAACTAATAAATTTCGTAACTAATTGATATTATGATTGAATGTGGCATTTGTTGAATAAATGCAATCAAATTTATGTGTCTTTATAAAGATTTCTTTGTTTAATTTTAAATTTAATTTACTGGCTGTTTTCCATCATATTCTTAATTATATATAATTTGAGTAATGGTTTAGATATTTTAATTTTAGCTCTCACTACACACTTATACACATACTCCTAAGTAAAAGTGAAATGATAGAAAAAAGATATAAAATGTTTTATGCTTTTTTACATTGTCTTCCAAGTAAAGGATTATTTTCTTTTTTGCTTTATAATAATCATATATATTCATTTCACATTACTCAATGCCCGATTATAAATAAGTACGTGAGTTTGATATGGAACACTAATTCACTAGATATGGATACTAAAAATGATGCTTTTTCACACTCCTCTAATACTGTCAATCAAATACGCTTCCAATACTGAAATTATCATCCAGTTTCAGTACGTGAATGCCCATAGTCCAATGTGAAATATACATACATCTAGATCCTTGTTCATCCTCAAATTCCTTCCAATCCAGTGTAAAGTTTGATTCTGCACTTTGATGAGGCTAAGGGTACATTCTGACTCATCCCTAGTCAATAACTGTGAGACCGTGGGAAGGGATGTATAACACGCTTGGTCTTGAACATTATCCTCATTGAAGGGTGTATGAGAGATTAGTGTGGGAACTACTGGCTCAGACAAAACACATTTTAATTAATTTATTTTTTGACTTGCAATTCCATGCCTCACTGACCTTCTATGTATTTCTCTAGTTCATTTAGATGTTAAAAAAATATTGTTGATCACAGCACTCAAACTTACTGATTTCATTTGTGCATAGTTACGGTTTTAAAATATTACTGTGGTCAGAGGCTTACTAAATTAGAATATCTGGTGTTGAGGCCTAAGAAATTTAGATCATTCCATAAGCACCCTGAAGTTTGAAAATCATCACACACTTAATTATACTTTCATTCATTATTCTCTAATTATGTTGATTAAGTCAGTCTTCGTTCTTCAAGTGAAATATCAGCTCTTGAATAACATGTACACTTTTTTCTGTATCTGCCTCATGCTTAGCTAAATGCCTAGCATACAACAGGTGCCAAATGAATGCATGATGTTTACTTGTTGAATAAATATTAAAATTGTGCGACTATTTTATTTCCTGACTAAAAAGTATTTGGGGAAAAAAAATAACACAGGATTTATCTGTTCCAGCAACATGAAGTACCTTTCAATATGGTGATAGCAAATTTTGTGGATGTCCTTCAGGGTTTTAAAATGTGGTCTGATCTACTTTGGCTCAAATACCACTTGAGACAGCTCTTCTATTGGTTCCTGTGTCTAAGATTTTTATGTATTGGTAGAAAATGTTTCTATTCTTCCTAAAAACTTAGGTAAGGGCTAGACCTGATTAGTAGATTTGGTGAATCATAAACCACATTAAATGGGACTGAACTGCTCTTTAAAAATTCCATCACAACAGCTTTTTTACATTTTTCAGGCTAAAATATATAATTGGAGCAGAAAAGAATTTACTTGAGCTTAATGGCCATCTATTTCAAAGGCCTGAAACTCCCAATAGCAGCACTAATAACCCATGCTTCATTGGCTCATACTATACCACACTAAAACAAGCACTGATGCAATTACTATTGCAACATTAACTTTTAAAATGCCCAGAAGCAGATCATGTTCCTCAATCTGCCCCCCCCACCTGCCATCCCGCCATATTTGCCCAATTTAAGAAGGAGGCATATCTCTATATATATTCCTTAAATTTGGATACCTGTAACCATGGTTTTTCAGTTAAAATTTACTCCCTGCTTAAATTGCTCATTCTTTCAGAAAAATTCCACAATAAACTCTTATTCTGTTTCTTCCTATCTGCCTTTTTAAAAATTTCTATTTATTTATTTATTTATTTATGTTTATTGATTATATATATTCACGGGGCACAGAGCTGACCATCAGCTCCTGTGCCCAAAATATGGTGATCAGATCAACACTATCAGCATGCCCACCACCTCACATTGCACTTTCTCTCTCTGAAACCCACCTAACCACTCCCTACCCCCACCTTCAGCAACCCCAGGTCTGTTCTATCCCTCTGCAAGTCCCACACATCACTGTGGTCTTTTTTTCCCTTTCTCTGTTCTCTCTTAGCTCCAACTTAGGAGTGAAAACGTGGTATTCTTCCTTCCTTCCTTCCTTCCTTCCTTCCTTCCTTCCTTCTTTCCACTTATGAGGACATGTGGTATTTTTCCCTCTGTGCCCAGCTTGTTTCACTTCACATAATTTTCTCCAAGCTCATCCATGTGGCTACAAATGGAAGAATTTCATTCTTTTTTATGGCAGAGTAGTATTCCGCTTTCCCTCTGTGCCCAGCTTGTTTCACTTCACATAATTTTCTCCAAGCTCATCCATGTGGCTGCAAATGGAAGAACTTCATTCTTTTTTATGGCAGAGTAGTATTCCGTGGTGTATATATACCACATTTACCTTGTCTAGTCATTCATTGATGGACAATTATGTTGTTTCCATACCTTGTCTATTGCAAAGAGAGCTGCAATGAACATGGGAATGGATTTATCTCTTTGACATAATTTTCATTCCTTTGGAAATCAGAAGAGGGACTGCTGGATTGTATGGTCTATTCATAGTTTTTTGAGAAGCCTCTATACTGTTTTCCATAATGGCCATTTTAATTTTCAGTCCCATCAACAGTATAGAAGAGTTCCCCTTTCTTCACATCCTCATCAGCACTTGTTATTCTCAGTCTTTTTGATTATAACCAGTCTACATGTGGAGTGATGATATCTCAATGTGGTTTTAATTTGAAATTTCCCGATGGTTAGCAATGTTGAGCATTTTTTTCATGTACCTGTTGGCCATTTGCATGTCTTCCTTTGAGAAATGTCTATTCAGCTCCTTTGCCCATTTTTAATTGTACTATTTGCTTTTTTTTTAATGTGAAGTTTGAGTTCCTTGTATATTCTGGATATTAATCTTTTGTAGGATGTATAGTTTGCAAGTATTTTCTCCCATTCTGTAGATTATCTTTTCATTCTGTTGATTGTTTCCTTTGCAGTGCAGAAGATTTTTATTTGATATAATCCCATTTATTTAGTTTCTCTTTTGTTGCTTGTGCTTTGGGGGTCTTATTCATGAAGTCTTTGTCCAGTCCTACTTCCTAGAATGTTTCCCCGAAGGTTTCCTTTAGTAATTTTAAAGTTTCAGGTGTTATACTTAAATCTTCAATACTTTTGGGTTGATTTTGGTATATGGTGAGAGATATGGGTCTAGTTTTGTTAGTTTGTGTATGGGTGCCCAATTTTCCCAGCACCATTTGTTGAAGAGGCAGTCTTTTCCCCATGTATGTTTTTGGTGCCTTTGTAAAAGATCACTTGGTTGTAAGCATATGGGTTGATATCTGGGTTTTCTATTCTTTTCCATTGGTCCATGTGTCTGTTTTCATGCCAGTACCATGCTGTTTTGTTTACAATATCTTTATAGCATAATTTGAAGTCCAGTATTGTTATGCCTCCAGCTTTATTTATATTTTTATTTTTATTTTTTCAGGATTGCTCTGTCAATTCATGGTCTTTTGTTGTTCCACATGAATATTAAGATTGTTTATTCTATTTCTGTGAAGAATGTCATTGGTATTTTGAAGGGGATTGCCCTGAATCTGTAGATTGCTTTGGGTAGTATGGACATTTTCACAATGTTGGTTCTTCCACTCCAAGAGCATACACTGTCTTTACACCTTTTTTGTGTCTTCTTTAATTTCTTTCAGTAATTATTTATACTTCTATTCTAGATATTATCTTTTCATTCTGTTGATTGTTTCCTTTGCAGTGCAGAAGATTTTTATTTGATATAATCCCATTTATTTAGTTTCTCTTTTGTTGCTTGTGCTTTGGGGGTCTTATTCATGAAGTCTTTGTCCAGTCCTACTTCCTAGAATGTTTCCCCGAAGGTTTCCTTTAGTAATTTTAAAGTTTCAGGTGTTATACTTAAATCTTCAATACTTTTGGGTTGATTTTGGTATATGGTGAGAGATATGGGTCTAGTTTTGTTAGTTTGTGTATGGGTGCCCAATTTTCCCAGCACCATTTGTTGAAGAGGCAGTCTTTTCCCCATGTATGTTTTTGGTGCCTTTGTAAAAGATCACTTGGTTGTAAGCATATGGGTTGATATCTGGGTTTTCTATTCTTTTCCATTGGTCCATGTGTCTGTTTTCATGCCAGTACCATGCTGTTTTGTTTACAATATCTTTATAGCATAATTTGAAGTCCAGTATTGTTATGCCTCCAGCTTTATTTATATTTTTATTTTTATTTTTTCAGGATTGCTCTGTCAATTCATGGTCTTTTGTTGTTCCACATGAATATTAAGATTGTTTATTCTATTTCTGTGAAGAATGTCATTGGTATTTTGAAGGGGATTGCCCTGAATCTGTAGATTGCTTTGGGTAGTATGGACATTTTCACAATGTTGGTTCTTCCACTCCAAGAGCATACACTGTCTTTACACCTTTTTTGTGTCTTCTTTAATTTCTTTCAGTAATTATTTATACTTCTATTCTAGATATCTTTCACCTCCTTGGTTAAATTGATTTCTAGGTATTTTATTTTTTTGGTGACTATTGTATATGGGCTTATTTTCTTGATTTCTTTTTCTGCTAGTTCATTATTAGAGAATGAAAACACTGTTGATTGTAAGGTGTTGATTTTGTATCTTGCAACATTACTGAAATTATTACTCAGCTCTAAGAATATTTTGATAGAGTCTTTAGGTTTTTCTCTATATAGGATAATGTCATCTGCAAACAGGGACAATTTGACTTTGTCTTTTCCAATCCAGATGCCCTTTATTTCTTTCTCTTGCCTGATTGCTCTGACTGGTACTTCTAACACTATATGAAATAAGAGTAGTGATAGTGGGCATTCTTGTCTTTTTTCTTTTCTAAGGGAAAATCTTTCACCTTTTCCTGACTCAGGATGATTTTGGCAGTGGGTTTGTCATATGTGCTTTATACTGTGTTGAGATACTTTTCTTCTATACGTAATTTGCTGAGGGTCTTTACTATGAAAGTATGTTAAATTTTGTTGAATGCTTTTTCTACATCTATTGAGATAATCATATGGTAGTTGATCTTGATTTTGTTGATGGGGTGTATCGCATTTATTAACTAGCATATGCTGAACCATCCTTGTCTCCCTGGGATGAATCCCAATTGATCATGGCATATAATTTCTTTTTTGATGTGTTGTTGTATTCTGATTGCTTGTATTTTGTTGAGAATTTTTGCATCTATGATCTCCAGAGATATTGGCCTGTAGTTTTCTTTTTTATTGGATCTTCGTCTAGTTTTCCTATCAAGGTGGTGCTGCCCTAATAGAATGAGTTTGGAAGGGTGGCCTCTGTTTTGATTTTTTGGAATAGTTTGAAGAGAATTTGGTATTGATTCCTCTTTAATTGTCTCGTAGAANGATTTTTTGGAATAGTTTGAAGAGAATTTGGTATTGATTCCTCTTTAATTGTCTCGTAGAATTCAGCAGTAAAGCCATCTGGTCCTGGGCTATTTTTGTTAGGAATCTGCTGACTGCTCCTTCAATCTTGTTGCTTGTTATTTGTCTTTTCCTGTTTTTCTATTTCTTCTTGGTTGAGTCTTGGTAATTTGTTTATGTCAGAAATTTATACATTTCCTCCAGGTTTTCAAATTTGTTGACATGCAGCAGTTTGTAATGGTCTCTAATGATACTTTGTATTTCTGTGGTGTCATTTGTAATGTCTCAGTTTTCATTTCTGATTTTTGTTGGGTCTTCTCTCTTCTTTTTTCCTTAACCTAGCTAATGGTTTGTTTATTTTATCATATTCTCAAAAAGAACTTTTTGTTCCCTTGATTTTTTGCATCATTTTTTGCATCTTTGTATCATTTAGTTATGATCTGATCTTAATCATTTCTTTCTGTCTACTAACTTTAGTATTGGATAGTTTTTGGTTTTTCGGTTCTTTCGGGTGTAGGGTTGGGTTTGTTATTTAAAATCTTTCTATTTTTTATGTAAGCATTAATTGCAGTAAACTTCCCTCTTAGTACTCCTTTTGCAGTATCCCACAAGTTTTGATATGATGTGTCTTTATTTTCATTGGTTTCATGAAATGTTTTGATTTCCTTTGTAATCTCCTCTTAGACACATTCAGGAGTCTGTTGTTTAATTTCCTTGTGTTTGTATAGTGTCCTGAGTTTTACTTGCTATTAATTTCTAGTTTTAGTCCATTGTGCTGTGAAAAGATGTTTGCAGTGATATTGATTTTTTTAAATTTGTTGAGACTTGATTTGTGACCTAATATGTGGTCTATCCTAGAGAAAGTTATGTGTGCCAATGAGAAGAATATATATTCTGTTTTGTTGGATGAAATGTTCTGAAGACATCTGCCAGGTCCAATTGTCTGAAGTGTAGTTTAATACCTGTGTTTCTCTGTTGATTTGCTGCCTAGATGATCTATTTGTCTAGTACTGAGAGAGGAGTGTTCAAGTGCCCCACTATTAACGTATTAGGGGCTATCTCTTTCTTTAGGTCTAATAGTTTTTGCTTTACATATCAGCGTACTCCAGTGGTGGGTGCATATTTATTTATGATTGGTATGTCTTTTCATTGGATAGATCC
>NW_007732481.1:106545-107620 GCF_000696425.1 Galeopterus variegatus | reverse complement strand
GGCCCCTAGTTGTGTCTAGTTTTTTAATACATTCAGTCAGTCTATGTCTTTTGAGTGGGAAATTCAATATATTTACATTTAGGGTTGTTATTGAAAGGTATTGTCTTACTCCTGGCATTTTACTGAGTTTTGTATGATTGTTTTAAATATCTTTTGTTCCTTTCTTTCCCTTTTATTATTTGTCTTTGGTATTTGCTTTGTTTTGAGGTGGTAACATATAGTTTCTTTCTCTTTCTCATATACATATCTGCTCTACCATTGGTTTTTGTTCTTCCTTGTGTATTCATGATAGTTTTTCTTGCTTTTTGGATTCCAGATGCAGGACTCCCTTGAGAATTTCTTTCATGGCTGGTTGTGTAATAGTGAACCCTTACAGTATTTGTTTGTCTGGGAAATACACTATTTTCCCCTCATTTCTGAAGGATAGCCTTGCTTGATATAGAATTATTGGCTCGTAGTTTTTTCTTTTGATATTTTAAATATATCATCCCATTTTCTTCTCATCTATACAGTTTCAGTTGAGAAGCCTACTGTTAGTCTGATGGTGGCTCCCTTATAAGTGACTTGATGCTTTTGCTGCCCATAGGATTCTCCCTTTGTCTTTTAGCTTTGACAGTTTGACTATAATGTGTCTCAGAGAGGGCTTTTTGGGATTGAATTTTTGAGGGATCTTTGAGCTTCTTGGATCTGAAGGTCCATGTCCCTTCTTATACCTGGAAAGTTTTTCCATTATTATTTCATTGAATAGAGTTTTAATGCCTTTACCTTTCTCTTCCTCTCTGGAACATCCACGATTCAGATGTCTGTGTGCTTAAGGTTGTTGGCTATCTCTCTTAATCTTTTTTCATTTTTTTAATTCTTTTTTTCTTTTTCTGTCCACCTGGGTTGTTTCAAAAAGATCACCTTCGAGATTTGAAATTCTTTCTTCTGCTTGCTCTAATCTGCTGCTTAAGTTCTTGGTTCTGTTTTTTATTTCTTTGAATGAATCCTTCAGTTACAGGAGTTCTGCTGCCTTCTTTTTAAAGGTTTTAATTTCTTTGTAAATTTCCTCCCTCATATCCTGCATATTTTTTTT
>NW_007732481.1:104619-105936 GCF_000696425.1 Galeopterus variegatus | reverse complement strand
GGGTTGTTTCAAAAAGATCACCTTCGAGATTTGAAATTCTTTCTTCTGCTTGCTCTAATCTGCTGCTTAAGTTCTTGGTTCTGTTTTTTATTTCTTTGAATGAATCCTTCAGTTACAGGAGTTCTGCTGCCTTCTTTTTAAAGGTTTTAATTTCTTTGTAAATTTCCTCCCTCATATCCTGCATATTTTTTTTTGTTTGTTTCATTGTGCTATCTAATTGAGTCTTCTCTCATCTCATTGAGGTTCCTTAAGATTGTTACTCAGAATTTCTTTTCAGTCATTTCATGGGTTTCCTGTTCTATAGGATCTGGTAGTTGAGAATTTCTATATTTCTTTGGCAATGTCATATTTTCTTGTTTTCTGGGGGGGTTTTGTTTGTATTTCTAGTTTCTCTACATTGAAATCTGGTCATCTGGTAAGTCAGTTGTTTCTTCTATTACTCTGGATTAGACTTTGAGGAGAAAGACTTCCTCTTCCTTTTGCAGGCTCCTCTGGTGACTCTCTTTGTGTCAATGCACTCAAATATGTGGTGGACCATCACTGCATCTGTGACAGCAAGCCATCCTTGCAGTGGTAGAAATTGTGGTGGTGGCTGTTGTGGACCACCTCTGCAGAAGTGGTGCAAGGACTCCCAATCATGGTGGTTCTTGTTCCTTGCTTTCTGTGTGGATGATGGGAAGGCTGCCTGGGGCTTTTCCCTGCCTGGGCCTCCCCAACTGTGGCAGGCAACACTGGGTCCTGCCTTCTGTCTCTGTCTTTTTAAGATAACACCTCTGGCACAGGAGCAGTTATGAGCTTACGGTGTTTTTCAGAATCATTGGAGTTAGCTTGGCCCAACACAAACCAGGCTAGGCTGGTTGAGCATGCAGACCTCTTTACTGAGCCTGAATGAATGTCTGATAGGTGCCAGTTCCTGCTAAACATGCCATTTTCTGAGCATGTAAGGCAAGCAGACACATTGGCATATGCAGGTTGCTGAGGAACTCCCTCAAATCTTTTAATCAGTCATGATCTCCACACCTTGCACCACCCTTAACTACTTCCCTATAAACATACCTCCTTTCCTGCTGTGTACAAGAAGAATTTGAGATAATATATCTTCTATCTTCTCACTTGACTGATTGTGAATAAACATTTTTCTCTGCTACAAAGACCTATGCTTCAGTGTTTGGCTTTTTGTTACATCCAGACAAACATACTCCATGCAATTCAGTAACAGACCTTATTGGAACATGTTTCTGGGAGTGAAGACTTCATTATGAAGAACAAGTGAGGTAATTCTCATTTTTACATATGGCTTTTGTGAAAAAAAAAAAA
>NW_007732481.1:97495-103930 GCF_000696425.1 Galeopterus variegatus | reverse complement strand
TTTTTTTTTCTAGGTTCTAAACTGATTGTAATATAAATAGCAGGGATTTTTCATGTGGTCAAATCTAGCCCACCAGGATCTGCATTGGAATAATAGAAAGTTTAATTCATTAATCATTTTCTTCTGATGATTATATTTCCCTCTGGCACTTTGAGTAAGAAATGGATAATCAAATATGAAATTTCTTAACTAAATACCACAATAACACATAAAAGAATAAGTAAGTCATGCAAGTAGAATGTACTATTAGTTTTTTACATACTTAAGAAAAAGTTTTATTGAGATGTAATTGTGATACAATAAACTGCCAATGTTAAAATTATACACTTAGTAAGTTTTGGCACTTGCATACACCATCAAAATGATTACCACAAACAAAATAATAAACAAACCCACCACCCACAAAACTTCTACAAGCTCAGTTGTAATTAGTTACTGTTCCTGACCCACCCTTATCCCCAGGCACAAACTGATTTGCTCTCTACCACTGTAGATTAGGTTACATGGCCCAGAATCTTATACAAATAAAACCTTAAAGTATGTACTCTCTTTTTTTCTGGCTTTGGTCATTCAACACTGTTACACTTTCCTCTGAGTAACCGAGATGGAAAAAAGAGAAAGAAAGAATTCACTCAAAGTACCATCAATGAGGCCTGGAGGGACTGCCACCCATCAGGGGAGCAGCAGCCCTGATTCAAAATCAGCCTTTCTTTTTGTTGACAAGACAGGAAAGTTTCACAAGAAAAAATCAGTTGATTCAATCATCAAAGAAGGACATAAAAACAGCCATTGTAAAACTAATAACAGCAGTAAATTAACAATGTGACATTCCAGAATGTAACTTGTAAAAATTTAGGTCAATTCACCAACAAACAGCTTGTCCTTAGTAAACATTTTCTTTTTTACATACTTCCTATAGCGATTTCTTTAGCATATTTAAACAGCATTCAAGCAGTTTCCTTAACATATCTAAAAAGCAATCAGTAGGTTAGATAGTCAATAGTCATTCAAGCCGGAATCAAACTAGCAACCTAAAACAGTCAAAGTACACAATCCCATCCCTAAACAGTGATTAGAATTGATAAGATGGCTTTTGCCAAACTTATCTGTGGACTTTTGTCCTCTACTCCAGGGCTATAGCCCCATGCATGCATTACCTAAAAATCCTATTCTAAGATCAAAGGAGAATCAAGATTTCTAACCCACTACACAACACAATGATTTTGAAATGCACCTGTATTTTTGTGCATACCAATAGTTTATTCCTTTTTATTGCTAAGTAGCATTTCATTGTGTAGATGGATCACAATTTATTTATTCACATACTTCCAGTTTTTAGCTATTACCAATAAAGCTGTGATGGATGTTTTTATATAAACCAAGTATAAACATATGCTTTGATTTTTCTTGCATGAATTCCTAGGAGGGAAAGAGCTAAGTTGAAGTAGGTGTGTTTCAAACTTAAGAAACTATTAATGATTTTCCAAAGTGGCTGTGCCATTTTACATTCTTACCAGCAGTGCATGAGAGTTCCAGTTCTTCCACATGAAAGGCAGGATTGAGGAGTAGAAAAAAGAAGAGGAAAAGTAGGAGAAAAAAGGGGAGGAAAAGGTGTAAGAGAATAAAGAGGAAAAACAGAAGAAATACAGACTTCTTTATATCTGAAACCTAAAGGGCAGAGAAAACTAAAAATATTACCAAATTTTAAAAAAATTACCAATTTAATTTTTCCTTAAATTGAAGGAATGGTTTGACATGTTTAGAATACAGGTGAAAATAGCACCAGTTTGAAAACAAACGATAGAGTTTATTATCTTTGCTTTTTCACACTAGTTGGATGACCTTTATCTATGTGGGCTTCAGTTTCCATATCAACAAAAGGAACGAGACTCAGAGGTTCTATTTCAGAACAAACTCAGAAATAAACACACTTGCTTTATGCTTTTATTTCATCTGTCCTTTATTCCCAGTATATATTTAATTAGAGGAGTAAAAGGGAGTGTATTGCAGTCTTCCAGGGGGAGGAAGTAGTGAGTGCAATGCATCTGAACCATTAAGCCAGTCCAGAGAAATAACAAAGGCCAGTGCATCTTGATGACAGTGAATAAGGGAGAGTGACATGAGTGGATGGGACCTTCTGAGGGTTTTCAATAATATTAGATTCTATTATAAATGCTATGGAGCATGGACTCTGAAGACAAATTGCCTGGGTTGAAATCTGCTCGACCATTTCCTAGCTGTGGAGCTTTGGGCAGATTATTTAAACTCTCTTTCTTTTGGTTTTACAATGAGGATAATAATAGTACTAACTTCACAGGGTTATTGTAAAGATTAAATGAGTTAAGGGCTTAGAACTATGCCTAGCACATGGCAACATCATCATGGTCACTGCTCCCTGGCCTCACGTTGCTGACTTAGAGTAGCACCAGCCCAGAGGAAGGAGCATCCCTCCTGGAGTGCGAAGTGCATCCTTCCTGGAGTGCGAAGATGGGGCTTCTGCACTTACCTCTGGCCTTGTCGGCATAAGCAAGTCAAAGCCTCTCTGCCTCAATGATGAAACGAGGGTTTGGCATGGATGACCATAAAGTTGTGCATAGGCTTAAATTCCAGAAGAAAACACAGTGAGTTTTCCTGGAAACCACTGCACAACATTTTAAATCAGATGTACATCTTGTAGCCTGGGTGAAAAAGGAAAAATGTGAACTACCATACTGTACTTTAGGATTCTGACCATGTATTAGAAAGAAAAAAACACTATAAAAGGAAAAAGAAGCATGGTCCCATCTCTAAGAATATACCTTTTCTTTTATTTTTTCCTAAAAGAAATCTGGTGTCAAGTACCATTACCACCTATGCTATGGTTAAATGTGTCCTTCAAAATTCATGTTTTGGAAACTTGATCCCCAATGAAACAGTGTTAAGAAGGTGGGTGATCCAATTATGGTATTTGAAAGGTGGGGCCTTTAAGAAGCAATTGGATCGTGAGGACTGTGCCCTCATGAATGGATTAATTCACTCATGGAGTAATGAGTTACTGGTTTAATGGGTTATCATGGGCATAGACTGGTGACTTTATAATAAGAGCACACAGAAGTACTGTTGCCATTCTCACCATCTGATTCCTTAGTCATCACAGGACTCTGTAGCGTTCCCACCAAGAAGACCATCACCAGATGTGTTCACTGAACCTTGGACTTCCCAGCTTCCAAAACTGTAAAAAATAATTTTCATTTTATTATAAATTACCAAATTTCAGATATTCTGTTATAAGAACAGAAAATAGATTAATACAAGCCATTTAAGAAAGACTTTACCTTTCGGATCCTGAGTCAACTGCATTCCGCAACTAGTCTGGTGTTCTAAAAATTACTGAGACAAGTTTGACTATTGACTAATATTTGGGAACAGATTCTCTACCTCCATTAATTGATGCATTCTCTCTACAGAAAGCAGTTGTAGATTGATTTAAAGGTAAAAAGGTTATAAAAATAAGAAAAAAAAAATTGTCACCATAAGCAGGTTTGACGTAAACAATTTAAACAGTACAATCCATTTGATTCAACTATGATAAATTTATTGTTCTGTTGCCTAAAAATAATAAATGTAATCATTTTGAGGAATGTCTTTAAAAATTGTTTGAGGAAATAAGATTTCCCTAAATGCAAATACTTACAGTGGAAAGTAGGTTTAAAGTCTAAACAAAATAAAATGTTTTTAACAAAAGAAAACATTTTTTTAAATACTTGATATTTGTAAGGCTTGCTGTGGGCCAGGCACCATTCTAAGTGATGCAGAAATATTAGCTCATTCATTTTATCCTCAAAACACATCATAATTCATATCTTACAAAGTGAGGAAACTCAAGTTTGAGAGTTTAACTTTGCCCCAGGTCACTCCAGAAAGTGTGAGACCTGAGATAATACTCTAAAAAAGAAAAAGAAAGAAAAACAAAAAGAAGTTACAAGTTTTCTCTAAATTTAAGGTAAAATTTTCTAAATTTTTAAAAAGTTAAACAACACAGAAAACTATTACTGACAGTAGTAGTATTATAATCACTAGTGTCAGTATTTTTTTNAGACCTGAGATAATACTCTAAAAAAGAAAAAGAAAGAAGAAAAAAAAGAAGTTACAAGTTTTCTCTAAATTTAAGGTAAAATTTTCTAAATTTTTAAAAAGTTAAACAACACAGAAAACTATTACTGACAGTAGTAGTATTATAATCACTAGTGTCAGTATTTTTTTAAAAAACACACAATATCATGTTGGTAGATGGCAAAAAATGGCTTACTTAGCTTTATGAATACAGAAAAAGACACACAGTAAGGGGATTTGGGAAGCACAGTCACCAATCAGAAGAGCTTTTTGTTACAGCCTGTATGAGCCCTTGTCATATCAGCCCGAGGAATTTATAATCCTGCAGAAATGGTGAAGTTAGGGAAGCCAGATAATACCTGGGAAGTCTTCCCAGGGATGTCTGCAACTCTTAGAGATATATGAGGTCTTCAAATTATTCCGGCTTTCATTTTGCTTCTGATTTTTAAAAACTGCAAACTAACCATTACTACTTTTAGGATTTTATAAAGGTTTTGTTTTAAGAACTTACACATTCATTGAATGACTTCAGTATTTATTATTCTTTCTTCCATTTCAGATCTTTCTTTTGGGGTCACTCTCCTTCATCCTGAAATCCATTTGGTAGGAGTTCGTTGAGAGATAGTAAATGTATGGATGTGAGGTAAATGCATAGATCTATTGAAGGTAAATTTTCTTCATTCTAGTTTATCTGAAGGATAATAGAAAACTTCATTGCAATTATTAAAAGATAGTTTTTCTGAGTAATCATTCTAGTTTGATGGCTATTTTCTCTCTTAACTTGGAGGATACAATTTCATCATCTCCTGTCTTCCACTGTTAATGTTAGGAAGTCAGCTTTAACTCTGTCATTTCTTTGTCATTGTTTTTCCTCTCTAGATGCTTTTAGTATTTCCATTTTGTCTTTGGTGTTCCACAGCTGTACTTTATACTCTCATCTATCTACATGAGGATTTATTTATCATGCTTGTTATAAATAGCACTTCCTGTGTCAGAATATTGGGCTCTTCCATCAGGTCTGAAAAATTCTTAGGCATTATCTATGAAAATTGTGTCTCTCTTCCATTCTCTTTATTTTCTTCCTGAGTCTCAGAAAAGTTATATGTTAGTTCTTCCATTCCATTCTCCCATACTTCTTAACTCCTTTTTCATATTTTCCATTTGTTTATTCTCTGGCGAGCTAGGTAATTATTAAATAAACCTTTTAACTTACTAATTCTTCTGTCCACTGCATTCAATTTCCTCATTTATCAGATAGCATGTTTCTGATATCAATATATATATTTATATATTCATTTCTAAAAGTTCTGTTTGTTCCTTTTTTTAAATCTGTCTAATTATTTTGAAATAAGATGGTATGACTGATGACTGGTCATCTTTTATTACTTTAAAACCTTTCTTACATACTTATTGCATAAAATGTTCGTTATTACATAATACCTGTAGTCCTTATGATTCTAAATGTTTTTTTTTAAAAAATGTTATTGTTATAGTTTGTTTGTGCTAACTCGCATTCATGGTGTTTGTTTCCTTGTAGATTTGGTGATCTCTCTTTTGTTGTTATTTTGGTTTGTTTTCTTATTAGAACATTCGTTATTACAAATTATAATTATTCTTTATGCTCCTTATCCAACCAATCAATCCCTAACCCCCTTCTCTCCTCCCCCATCTCTAGTATTCTTATGTTTGTTTTCCCCTTCTGAAAGTTGAACATACTCTTGTGGTCTTCTCTTTCTTCCTATTTTTCTATCTTTCTTAGCAACCAGTTATGAGTGAGAACATGCAGTATTTCTCTTTCTGTATCTGTCTTATTACAATTAACATAATTTTCTCCAGGTCCATCCATGTTGCTGTAAATGGAAGAATTACATTCTTTTTTTTTATGGCTGAGTAGTATCCCATTCTGTATATATACCACATTGTCCTTATCCAGTCATATGTCAGGGGGACATTTAGGTTCGCTCCATATTTTGGCTATTGTAAGTATAGCTGCAGTAAACATGAGAGTGCAGGTATCCCTTCAACATGATGATTTCCATTTCTTTGGGTATATACCCAGAAGCAGGATTGCTAGATCAGATGGTAGTTCTATTTCTGGTTGTTTGAGATACCTCCATACTATTTTCCATAATGGCTGTACAAATTTACAGTCTCACCAAGAATGTCAAAGAGTTCCCCTTTCCTGACATTCTTTTCAGCATTTGTTATTTTCAGTCTTTTTAATAATGGCCAATCTAACTGGAGTGACAATGATGTTACATTATGGTTTTGATTTGGATTTTCCTGATGATTAGTGATGTTGAGCATTTTTTCATGTATCTGTTGGCCATTTGTATGTCTTCC
>NW_007732481.1:95060-96050 GCF_000696425.1 Galeopterus variegatus | reverse complement strand
GGTTCTTTTGTAGTTCTATATGAATGTTAGGATTGTTTTTTCTATTTCTGGGAAAATGTCATTTGAATTCTGATGGGGATTGCATGGAACCCGTATACTGTTTTGGGCAGTATGGACATTTTTACAAGGTTGATTCTTCCAATCCAAGAACGTGGCATGTCTTTCCACCTTTTTGTGTCCTCTTTAATTTCTTTCAGTAGTGTATTGTAGTTCTCATTGTAGAGATCTTTCAGCTCCTTGGTTAAATTGATTCCTATGTATTTTATTTTTTTGTTTGACAACTATTGTAAATGGTTGTAAATTGTAAATGGGCTTTCTTTCTTTCTTTCTTTTTCTGCTAGTTTGTTATTGGTATATAAAGACTCTACTGATTGTGGGATGTTGTTTTTGTATTTTACAACATTACTGAAATTGTTAATCAGCTCTAAGAATTTTTTGGTAGAGTCTTTAGGTTTTTCTATATGTAGGATCATGCCTGCAAACAGACAGTTTCCCTTTATCCTTTCCAATCTGAATGCCCTTTATTTCTTTCTCTTGCCTGATTGGTCTGGCGAGTACCTCCAATGCTTTGTTAAATAAGAGTGGTAAGAGTGGGTATCCTTGTCTTTTTCCTGTTCTTAGGGGAAAAGCAGAATGATATTGGGTGATATTGGCAGTGGGTTTGTTGTATATGGTTTTTATTGTGTCAAAACACTTTCTGTCTAAACCTAATCTGCCAAGAGCATTTATCATAAAGGTATGTTGAATTTTGTTGAATGCTTTTTCTGCATTTATTGAAATAATCATATGGTTTTTGTCCTTGATTTTGTTGTTTTGGTATATCACATTTATTGACTTGCCTATGTTGAACCATCCTTGCATCACTGGGATGAATCCCACTTAGTCATGGTGCATTGTTTTTTTGGTGTTGCTAATTTCTGATTGCTAATATTTTGTTAAGGATTTTTGCATCTACGTTCAGTGAGGATATTGTCCTGTAGTTTTCTTTTT
>NW_007732481.1:88826-93713 GCF_000696425.1 Galeopterus variegatus | reverse complement strand
CCCAACTTTTTGCTTCATTGATCTTTTGTGTAATTTTTTGGGTCTCTTTCATTTAGTTCTGCTCTGATCTTAATTATATCTTTCTGTTTTCTACTTTTGGGAGTGGATTGTTGTTGTTTTTTTAGTTCTTTGAGGTGTTGTGTTAGGTCATTTATTTGAAGTCTTTCTATTTGTTTGATGTAAGCATTCATTGCAATAAACTTCCTTCTTAGTACTACTTTTGCAATATCCCATAGGTTTTGGCATGATGTATCTTTATTTTTGTTAATTTGAAGAAATGTTTTGATTTCCTGTTTAATTTCTTTTTTGACCCATAGGTCATACAGGAGTCTGTTGTTTAGTTTTCATTTGTTTGTATAGTTCCCAGAGTTTCACTTGTTATTGATTTCCACTTTTAATCCACTGGGGCCTCAAAAGATACTCAGAATGATTTCCATCTTTTTAAAATTTGTTGTGACTTGATTAGTGACCTAACATATGGTGTATCCTGGAGAATCTTCCATGTGCTGATGAGAAGAATGTATATTCTGTCGTTGTTAGAGGAAATGTTATGTAGCTATCAGACAGGTACAATTGGTCTAAGGTATAATTTAAATCCTGTGTTTCTTTGTTCATTTGTTGCCTGGAAGATCACATGGCGACAGGAAGCAAGAGAGAGGGAGAGAGAGAGGAGGTGCCAGGGTCTTTTAAACAACCAGCTCTCACTGGGAACTAATAAAGAAAGAACTCACTCACTACCTCCATCCCCCAGGGAGAGCATTAATCCATCCTGAGGGATCCTCCCCCATGACTCAAACAGCTCCCAGCAGTGCCACATTGGGGATCAGATTTCCACATGAGTTTTGAGGGGGACATCACATCCAAACTCTATCATAGATAATGTAGAAAAAAAGATATCATCTAATAGTTGTCCACAGATCAGAATCTTATAAACACTTCTAGTAGATTCAATGAAAAAAAAAATGTTNAGTTGTCCACAGATCAGAATCTTATAAACACTTCTAGTAGATTCAATGAAAAAAAAAATGTTGTTTTCTTTTTTGGATTTTTCTGTTTTCTCCTTTAAAATATTTCAGTTTTTATTATATTTAGTCAAAAGTAATGCAAAGCATTTCATTACACTGAAGTCTCCATCTCTGTTACCCCAGCTATTTCACAGAGCAAGGTGAATACATCAGAAGTACTTTAGTAACTCAACATCTGTGAATGGAATTTACAGTCAAAATTCAGTTAGAAAAACACTTTTTTAAATCCACACAAAGTACTCAAATATACAAAGATTATGCTGAAAGTTCTGAAGAAAAGCAACCTCAGTCTGACTTATGATGGTATTCTTTTGATATGGTGGTCATGAGAGGTCTGCCTGATATTTCCTTTAACCTGAGATTTGAAAGAAAAAAAGTTAGCTAGTTGGTAATGAGGGGAAGCTGTGTACCAGGAATACAGGATAGCTCATGCAAAGGCTGTGAGATGGAAACAATTTATCACCCTTTAGGAAGTCAGTGAAGATTACTTTCTTGCTGGGGCAGAGTAAATGAAAGGACAATTGTATGATATGAGACTGGAGAAATAAGCATGTATTATGTTGGATCCTTCAAGAAGCAGAACTGATTGAATTAAAGGCACAAGAGACGTATTGGAGAAATATCTATGAGAGATACAGGAGAGGAGCAGGAGTAGGTGGGGAGAATATGCAGATCATGATGTAGGTCTGATATCTGTGAAGGAGTCTGGGGAGAAAAGAGGATTGAGCAGGAAGTACTTCTAAATAGTTTTCAGTCAGGTTGTTGGAGTACCCTCTAACCAAAGTTGCCAATCAAGTAGCCCCCTGTTTCATGGGAACAAATCTGAGTTAACAGTTTTGCTATGTGCAGTCATTGTCTCGCAGCAGGATGCAAAAAGCATGGAGTCAGAGAAAAGCATGCTGGTGGATCTGGAGGGGCAGCAGCCAGAGCTGACACACAAATGTGCTCATCACAGCAAGAGACCTAAGCTGTGCATATCGTTCACTCCTTACCATGTGTTCTATATATGTTCATTGATTATTTAAAGCCCTGGAACTGGTCCTAAGAGCTAGCAGATTGAAGGAAGGATAGGTGACTTCTGCAGGGCTCTTATTGTTGGCTCCTTTCATTAACACTGTTCTGGATTTTTTCCTTCAAATATTTTTGTGTACATGAGAGCTTCACAACTTTTAGGAAATCTCTATTTCTCTCACTTTTATGAGTTTCTAGTAGTTAAGAGCCATGGGATGTCTTGAGTGCTAAATTCCCAGCATTTATGAATTAAAAGGAGATTTTGTGAATTTTGCAAATGAGCAGTAAATATTAAATAGTATTTTAAGATATTCATAATTATTCATAAAATAATCTATGCAATTATTCCCAGGTTGCAGATTAAGGAACAAATGGGGGAAAACCTGGCTTAAAACATTCCACCTAACAAAAAATTGTAATGGGGCCTGTTTTTCATTCCTTTAGCCAGCTCATGGGAACAAGTGTCCTGTTTCAATTATTAATAAAATGATTTTTATGTTGACAAGTGTTAAAACAAAGTTTTCAGAGAGAGAGGGGAAATTATAAAGAATCTTCTAAATCCAATGCAGTTGCAAAGCTATCTCTATTCTCCCTGGAATGAGCAATATCAAATAAAAAAAAATTGATAAGAGAAAACCCTCCCACACTCAGAAGCTTAAATTTTTCTCAGAAATTTGTATGAAATGCCATAGACTCAGTCATGAATGAAATTAAAGTTGTACTGTTGGCTGAAAGTACTTCAATATCTGCTGCTACAGAAATTTATGGACATGTCTTGTACTTTGTAAAACAAAATATTTTTACTTAATCAATATGTGGACATAACTGGTAGATGTATGTGATGCAATGAGCAGAGTTGTCTAGAGTGACATCAAGAGCTTACTCTGGGTAGCCTGAACAATGAGCCAGGAGAGACTGTAACCAACATCGGAGACCAGTGACTTTGGCAGAATGGTCTCCAGGATCAGTCAGCTAGATGACACTTGTGAAAAGCTAGCACCCCAAATCAAGACATCCTGGCACCAAACAGCTTGTGTATTCCGTCACTGACAAGGCCCCTTTCTCGTAGATGCCGTTTACAGATAGAGAGCAACAGGGTGGAGGGGGCCCCCCAGCTGAAATGTGGGCCCAGCAATGCCGCAGCTCTGACATGTGTCTTAGTGGGATGATGGGAGAAGAGAGGAACCTGTGTCTTTAGTTCCCCTTAGGGCTGACCACGGTCTTATGAGTTTTTCTTTTTCTGATAAAGCTTATTCTTTAACCCATGCCACAAGGCAATGCTGTACAATAAGTCCTGAAAACTGGTACACCACAGGGACACCCCTATAGCACTCACCTGAACATGTAATATATGTTTTTAAAAATCAATAAACTTCCTTCAATGGAGCAGATCTTAAATGACTTCTCAATATTTATTATATTGCTATGCTTAATTAAAATTGTATCTTCATTCTCACAGACAGATCACAGATTCTCGACTAGCACATGTATCTTTACCAAAATAAGGACAGCAAAATAAATAATCCATTTCTGGAATTAGGCATTTCCCCCATAACAAGATTATCTCTCTCTTATATACTTGAGTACTTTTGGTATTAGAAATATTCCATTCTCAAATTTTATAATTATAGACCTAATAACAGATTTTAATCAACTGAGAATCCAGTTCTTCCTGTAAAACATTGGTTAAGTTAGAGATGTGAAATCAAGTTCTTTAAACATCAATTTTGAAAAATAACTAGGGAAGTAAATCTGCTTCACAAAATTGTACGTGGTAATACAACGTCAGTATAAAAGACTTTTGGACCATTCATTACCTTTAATTATAATCTTTGATATCAACATTGGAGGGTTAACTGCATTGTAAGCTACTTTATAGTAAAGTATACTTATAATTCATTAATTCAAATATCCATCACCTTCAGTTTGGTGGAACAGTCCTGACTCCTGGTTGGGACAAAGCTGTGCTTAGAACCTCAGTTTCCAAGGCAAACAGTGGCAGAAGTCATTGTCTCTCAAGAGATTTGACGGGTGAGAAGGAAGCAATGACATTGTCACATATGACTGACCATACTTTTGCACAAGACGGCTGAACTAATTACTCTGACCTGCATCCTACTACTTCTCCTCTTGGAAGTTTTTCCTACTCAACTCTAGGTTTTTCCTTGTCTCCTGGTCCTGCTGATGTGTACTCATGACAGTCTTGTCCACTACTTTCCAGTCTTGGTTGAAGGCAACTCCTTTCTTTGTGTTGCTGAGGCCAAAGATATGAAATCATACTTAGCTTCTTTTACTCTCATAGACTTCTGCCAATCTGTTATCACATCATTCTGGCCATACTTTCAAAATATATCCAGAATCTGAACACTTCCTACCACCTCCACTTACCACTTGGGCCCTAAACCACTTAATCTCTTGCTTGGATTACTGTGATAATCTCATAAATGCTCTTTCTGCTTCTACCTTTGCTTCCAACAACCTATTATTTTAAGTATATTTCAGATCAGGTTATTTCTTTACTCACAACTCTACAATGGTTTCCAGCTTCATGAAGAATAAAAACAAAGCCTACATAGCATATATGTTCTGGTCCATTTCTTTGACCTAACCTCTTCTGTTCTCCCTTGAATCCATTTTGTAATGGCCTCCTTGCTGTTCCTTAGTAGCTAAGGTATGATCATTTGGGCCTTTGCCTTAGCTGTTCTATCTCCCTAGAATACTCTCTAACACTCACACATCCTTCAATTCTTTGCTAAAATGCTATCTTCTCAATTAGGTTCACCCTAAATGTTTTATTTAAAATTAATCCCCTGATCTCTCCCTGTTACTGTGGATCCCTCTTATATGGGAC
>NW_007732481.1:86382-88677 GCF_000696425.1 Galeopterus variegatus | reverse complement strand
TGACCTAACCTCTTCTGTTCTCCCTTGAATCCATTTTGTAATGGCCTCCTTGCTGTTCCTTTAGTAGCTAAGGTATGATCATTTGGGCCTTTGCCTTAGCTGTTCTGTCTCCCTAGAATACTCTCTAACACTCACACATCCTTCAATTCTTTGCTAAAATGCTATCTTCTCAATTAGGTTCACCCTAAATATTTTATTTAAAATTAATCCCCTGATCTCTCCCTGTTACTGTGGATCCCTCTTATATGGGACCTCTTATACTTCCTCATTTTTCTCATAACACTTAATAATAATGTAAAATTTATTAAATTATTACATTTCTTGTTTGTTGTCTGTCTCCTTATCCTTCCCAAATGCTTTGAATGTTAATAGACACAAAGGTAGGAATACCTGTGGGTTTTCTTCACTGGCACATAATAGAGGTCCCAAAATATATTTGTTTCAGTTGCCTATATTTTAATATTTTACCCAATAAATAAATTTATTAATTAGTTCCTTATATATCTATGGTATTTCTTTATGTCATTTTTAAGCAAATAAAAATAAAGTCTTAATTGTCCCTTTCCTACATGTACAATATTTTGCAACTTATTTTTCTCATTTAACAGTACATTCTAAATTTCTGCATACTAGTACTTAAAAAACATCTAGCTGCACAATATACTAAGAGACTATGCCATAATTATATTAAACAGTCCCCCATACTGAAGCATAATTCTTGTCAAGCCAAAATAGTATTCATTTTTCTAAGTAACTCTTTTGACTGCCAAGTCAATAAACATAAAAGCAAAACTCACAAAAATCAAAGACTTACTAATTATTGTACTCATCCTAGAGTTATATATAGGTACTTATTATTATTATTATTATTTTGCATTTTTTAAGACTATACAAGTAAGCTAAGTGTGTTATGACAGTTATGCAGAACGTGTGTTACACTTTTCTGGAAGGGCTTTCTGTTCTAAGGAAGGTGGCTTATATTATGTGATTACAAAATAAATATTGATTCACTAGTTACCAAGCTCTTGGATATCATATCATTCTTTAACAGTTTCTGACATTTTTGTAACATCTTAGCTGTGTTCTTTAGGGAAGATACAGTAGATCTATAAATTGCTCTATTGACATTTCAACACACTTACAGTATTTTAAAATTACTGGGATTCAATAATACAATTCTAGCACTGCAAAACAATTATTTTTGAAAGAGGGTTAAACTAGCTATACCTTAAGACATGTAAAAATAAATTTTTTGGTCCCTGTTTCAAATTTCCCTTTGATAGAAAAGAGGCGACTAAAATTTTAGAGCATTTAAGACAACACAATTGATCCTTGCTTTTCCTTAATTCTTCAGCAGCCTTAGCTGAAGCTATTTTGATCAACACTGTTTTTAACAACAGGATCCATAAAGTGCTCTCATTCATATTTTTACAAAAGATAATTTGACCCATATAGGAAATGTAAACGTGAATGTCAGTAAAGATCTAAATTTGGATGGGGACAGATGGCACAGTAGTCTCAGTAATAGACAGAAGTTCCCACTATAAGACACAGGAAAGCATATGCATTCTTTTCTAGTGAGATTATGGAACTTCTCTGAGGGGACTTGGTGTTTTGTCTCCTCGATTCACCAAGTGATGGAAGTGTGTGGGACGTCAAGAAAGCATGATCCTAACTTCCATACAGACATGTACCAGGAATTATAGAAATTTCCTGTTTATGATTTTCTTTTATAATTGTAAGCCCACCTTTCCTGCTTTTGCTGAGAAAAAAGTGTAATGCAAAATTTACAGAGCTTCCTCCCACCCCTTTTTTCAGAATCTCCGTAACATATCCTGTTTAAAGGAGGGTAGGGGGATGATAATAAGCTGGCTTGTACATTTTTGCTCAATGCAAAATTTACAGAGCTTCCTCCCACCCCTTTTTTCAGAATCTCCATAACATATCCTGTTTAAAGGAGGGTAGGGGGATGATAATAAGCTGGCTTGTACATTTTTGCTTTTGTAAGAAAAGGAAAAAGAGGAATGCAATTACCCATTTTTGAAGCTTATTTATCCAACCTAAACTACTCATTTATTTTAGACTAACTTGATCAGATAACATTTAAAAATGGATTTTAGAGTTGAAGGCAACTTCATTTGTATTTTTTTCTTTTTTTTTTTTTTGTCCTTTTTGTGACCAGCTGCACCGCGCTCAGCCAGTGAGTGCATCGTGCCGGCCATCCCTACATAGGATACGAAACCGCGGTGGGAGCGCTGCTGCGCTCCCAGCCCCGCACTCTCCCGAGTGCGCCAC
>NW_007732481.1:84840-85804 GCF_000696425.1 Galeopterus variegatus | reverse complement strand
CCCACGGCGGGAGCGCTGCTGCGCTCCCAGCGCCGCACTCTCCCGAGTGCACCACGGGCTCTGCCCTTGATTTGTATTTTCAATAGACTTTAAACTATCTTCCCAAATTGGATCCAGCCTGCCTGTTTCTAAAGTGCAGGAAAATCTTAATTTTAACTGAAAATTCAGGTCAGAAGAAGCTGACCATGCAAGATGTATGGTAATATTATTATTTAGAAATGCCTAATGATAGCTCCCCTCTACCTTAGCTTTTACAATGCAAAGCCGTGAGTCGAACTCTATCCAACAAAGTCATCAGCAGCTTTCAGACTATAGGAAGTTGAATTTCATGAGCTATGAAATCAGTAAAATTTGAAATACAGCATCTAATTAGTAATGTATTTATACTTCACACGCGAAAATGAAAATAAAATAAATCTAACTCTTCATTATGCCCCCCAAATAATACAGGACACAGCAAATTTTATTATGAATTGGGCCAGAAAAAATTGAAGTATTTAGAAGAATAATATAATCTGATTTATATAACATTTTTAAAAAATTTCAACAGTTACATGAGTGATATTAAACATTTGCTAGAGATTTAACACACTACGTACCCAATAGATTATCTCACAATAAAAAACCAATAAATCAAAATCCCATAATAGCCCCAAAGTTATTTTTTGATCTTTATTCCTCAGTGGTTGCCTTCTACATAATTTTGTGAATAGATGTATAGAGAGAGAATGAGTGACGTTTTACTTGTCTATTAAAAAAGCAATTTTTATTGTTCTCTTTTGTCATAAATTATTTATCTTGATAAATAAAATTATCATAAAAAATCACTAAAACAGATATTTGTTAAACAAAACTGTGTTTTAAGAACACATCACAGAAAGTACTGCTCTGAGAGACAATATAATATTTTATTCAGGCCTAGGATTTGCTGATTATAAAGCACATGTAAATGCAATTACTGTTG
>NW_007732481.1:82537-83856 GCF_000696425.1 Galeopterus variegatus | reverse complement strand
TTCATTCAAAATTTTGACCAAACTACTAAAGAAGAAAGGTCAAAATACCATAAGTGTTGCCGAAATGACAGGAGACCAGGTAGAGCTGATCTGGGACACTCCTACTGTCTTCTATTAGCACAAAGTGATTTGCTGATTTCTGCAGACATTCTGCCTGCCTGTCATTGCTAACTGAGGAATGAAGTCAAGTTATGGCACACAGGGCTTGGCTATTTGCCTGGTCGAAATAAAAAAAAGTCTAAGTTTTCAGAAAAAAATAACAAAGAAAAAAGAAAAAAATACATGCATTAGTTATCATTAATATCATTCCGATTTTTATGTAATTAAAATTGAATTCTTTTTAAAAATCAAAATACCGTAATTTGTTGGACTTAAAAAACAGAAAAAAATAATACCATCTGTACAGGCAGTAACTGCAAGATTTTCTCCAACAGAGATATAGAAGGTTTGAGGCTTTTTGTTTGCTTGTTTGTTTGTTTGCAATAACTAGACATATAAAGGAACCTAAAAAGTTAGTACAGAGATTCTGTGTACTCTTTCGACTGTTTTCATCATCGATTACATATCATAATAATTATAGGACAATATCAAAGCTAGGAATTTGGCATCAGTACAATGTGTGTGTACAGTTTATGTCATTTTATCACATGTAGATTTATCACCACAATCAAAATCAAGATATAGAATTATCACCAAAAAGATCACTCTTATTCTACCCGTTTATAGTCCATCTATCTGTACCCACTATTCATAATTACTGGCAAACATTATTCTGTTTTTCATCTCTATATTTGTGTGATTTCCAGAATATTATATAAATAGACTCGTACAGTATGTGACCTTTGAAATTGGATTTATTCATTCAGTCTAATGCTCTCAAGATCTTTTGTGTTCCCCCAAAACTCATATGTTGAAGCCCTAACTCTCAGTACCTTAGAACATGATTGTATTTGGAAATAGTGTCTTTAAAGAGGCTATTAAGTCAAAATATGGCTATTAGGATGGGCTATAACCCAGTCTGATTTGTGTCCTTATAAGAGGAAATTTGGACACATGAAGAGACTCCAGGGATCTGTGGGCACAGAGGAAAGACCATGTGAGGACACAGCAAGAGGGCATTATCAGCAAGCCAAGGAGAGTGGCCTCAGAAGAAACCAAACCCACACCTTGACCTTGGACTTCTAGCCTCCAGTACTGGGAAAATATAAATTTCTGTTGTTTAAGCTACACAGACTGTGGTATTTTGTTGTGGCCTCATTAGCTGAATAATACAAGATCCACCCAATTTGTTGTGTGTGACAAAAGTTCATTCCTTTTTA
>NW_007732481.1:79537-80756 GCF_000696425.1 Galeopterus variegatus | reverse complement strand
GGTTCCGAGGTCCCTGGCTGGTCTGTCTTCTCTTCACCTTTCAGAGCCTATTAGTTTATGTGTAACATCCAGAGGTTTTAGTTGTACTTAATGGAAAGAATAAAGTATTCCTACTCCACCTTCCCTGAAACTGAGCCCAGAAACAGATTTTGCTTCAATCCACTTTCTTATTTTCACATAATAATGCTTTATTTTTTATATGGGAATAAGGTCTACAGCTCTCATAAAAATGCCATGTGGAAGATTAAGTGATATGTACAAATTACCACAGAAAGATGTGAAAGAATTGCTGTTAAGAGATAAGTGCATTTTATGTAATTTATAAAATGACTATGTGAGGATGAAATAAGTGGTTTTTCACCACGAAAATTTGGGTCTTTGAGGCTTATGTGGTTGATCTCTCAGAATGTAATCATTTGTTCTTACTGATAGTTATTAAGGCAATGTCCAAATATAACTTTTACATGACAAGCTGGCTATGTAAAGATTTAAAAGTGATAACTTCAAAATCTCTCTTGCTTTCCAGTTTTATGTTAATGTAGTAGCAGCATATCAAGTTCCTTCCCAAGCCTTTTAGCAAACAGATTCCTACAGATAGAGCCTGACAATGTCAAAGATCTGGGAAAATGAGACAATTAAGCTACAACATCACCAATCATGAAGATAGGATTTTGATGCTATAAAATTTTCGATCAGAGGCTCCTTTAACATTTCTTACGATAGGAACTGCTGTCAGGATGTGATAGTATCTGAGCACTTAGGTTCAAACAGTGGAGAAGCTGCAGCCAAAGAGAGAATGAAGATGGGTAAGTAGTGAGATGGTTTCATGGTCAGCATGGGCACTGGATTGAAATTCCTGTCTGTGTCCTGGATCCTACGTCCTGGATCTTATCACTCACTCTGAGGCCATAGGTTTTACTTAACCCAAGAGCAAGGGGATTATGATAGTGCCTACCTCAAAGTGTCTTAAGGTATAAATGAATAATGTATCTGAAGTTTGTAACTAACATGACGTTTTTACCCTTCCTCCCAGGGAGGGTTACCACCCTTCCTTATGATAGAAATTAGCAAGTATTTATTGAATGCCTGCTGTGACAAGCACTATTCTAGGTATGTCAGCCTGATTGTTGATCTCAATAACGGCAAAAACACCATGAAGCATATGTTGTAACTAAAATAACTAAGGCTCAGAGAGATTGGGCAACATCCCCTGATTCCT
>NW_007732481.1:76230-77581 GCF_000696425.1 Galeopterus variegatus | reverse complement strand
TGCATTTTGGTCACCTTTGCCCTCTGTAGCTTACACTTGAATGTTTAAATTTGTAGCTTAAGCTACAAAAGTCAAAACCTCCATATTCTTATCACATTTTTTCCCCTCAACACAATGCAGCCACAGTACAGGGTAGACACAGGCCCATCTGGATCCTGATATAGTTTCTAACTGGACAGGAATTATTGGCCCAAAAGCCTTGATTTAGGGGTTTTGATTTGGTGGTCAGTTTGGGAAGATGCCAGACCTCTAGCTTCCCTAATTCTTTCCTATTTTAATTCCTGCTCTTTTATTTATGTCTGACTTTTTAAACTTGTCTGTTTCTCCACACCTTGCCTGGAGACCTGAATAACACGATCTCTGCCAACACAATCCTTTCCTTTTTTTTTCTTCTGGTTTTGTCATAAGGTGTGAAAGTTGTCAAATTCAAAATGGAGTCTCTTATGTCAAATGCTGGAAAAATGGAGCTAGGAAAAGCCATGAAGAGAGAACTCTCATACACAATGTGTCTGATANGTGATTGACGCAGGGGTGAGGGGGGAGGTTAGCTATACAATTTTGTAAATCAAAGGGTGTTGAACTTGAAAAGGAACAAAACAGCAGTGTCCATGGGGACAATAAAGAACAGTTGTTCACAGAGATCAGTAGAGGTCCCAAAGGGATTTATTCCAGAAAAGCTTTCAGAACTATTTACATAAATTTCTTTACAGGGAAAAACAAAAATATACAAATATGTAACGCATCCAGACAACCCTCTGTCTATTCTAGTAAACTTTTAAAATGTAAGCTTTTTATTTTATTCAGTAAAAGATAATCAATTGTAATGTTTGGAGTAAACACATTTAGTAGTTTAACAGCCATCCATAAAACATGTTATTTACACCTAAGTATTATTTTGTGCTTTAAGGATATATATTTGAAGCCTACAGTTGAATTGCCCTGGAAAAATATTATTCCACATAATCACTCTTTAAAATCCAAAAATTTAATTAAGACACAATCCCTCTAAATCCCCTTCCCCAGTTGCTCATTCCTTTCTTTCTATTCAGTTATTTTTAGCCTTTTAAATATTTTCTCCTGATTTTTTTCTTGTCGGTTAGTGATTTCACCAAAATGAGAAAGTAATACTGTAAAACTCAATTTTCTCCATTTTGCTAGTAGTTAGAAAGTCTAATAAAAAGTAAAGTCACCGTACAAACTGTAACTATTGAAAAAAGTAATATTTCCCATATTTTGGTTCTGAGTTTTGTTCTTTAAAAATTGCTAATACTGGATATTTTAAAAAGAGTTAGGACTAACATTTTCATAATTCTTGAAAATATAATGCATAGTTTAAAAAGTCAGTTTTGAA
>NW_007732481.1:74137-74776 GCF_000696425.1 Galeopterus variegatus | reverse complement strand
TTATCTTACTCCAGTGTCAAGTGTCTTCCACCAAAATTCTCTACTATGATATGTAGCTCTATGGTTTTTTTTCCTAAATCGATAAATTTGAAAATAACCTCTGGCAGAGGGTTATTATATTCAGTTTTTTCTATGCCTGTTTTGGTAACAAACAAGTCCATTGGGACTTCACTTCACCATTGGTGAACATGTGAGAAGCTTACTTAGTCTCAGGAATCCCTAACCCATGTGAGTCCAAGTGCTTGCCACTATGGGATTGACAGTGACACCTGCCAGACAGAACTTAAAGGAAAGCATTTTTATTTTGAAAGACGTCGACTAGGAGACAGAGTGTAAAGTACCAACTGCCTCCCTGATAGACAGAGAGTTGGGGTTTATATAGGTAAATGTATGGGAGAGAAAAGCTGTACAGTCTTCAGGTGTGACAGACAACCTTAGTTAATCGTTCAGGGAAAACAAAGTTAGTTCTATAGTGTGTACATAAGTGTGGGCAGTTTTCTACATTTACACTTTCATGTTTGAATTCTAGATTAAATCCAAAGTTATAAATTAAGTATTATTTCTTTCATTACCTGCTCCATTAACTTCTCCTTTAAAACTTTCTAAGAGTGATTTATATTTATTTTCTACCATTTTTTT
>NW_007732481.1:68812-72329 GCF_000696425.1 Galeopterus variegatus | reverse complement strand
TATTTATAAAGTGCAGAGCAATATTTTGATACGTGTGTACACTGTATCAAATGATGATCCAATCAGGCTATTTAGCATATCCATCACTGTAAATATTTATCATTTCTGTCATGAGAAGCTTTGAATTCGTTTCTTCTATCCATTTGAAAATAAACAATAAATGATTCTTAATCATAGACACCTAGCTCTACTATCAAATACTAGAACTTATTCTTCTAATACAGATGAAATTCTGTATTTGTTAACCAACCTCTACCTATTCCTTCTCCCTTCTCCCCTTCCCAGCCTCAATTCCACTCTACTTCTATGAGCTCACTTTTTTTTGGCTCCCACGTGTAAGTGAGAACGTGCAGTATTTCATTTATCATGAAATGTCTTCCAGGCTCTTTCATGTTACTGCGAATGACATGATTTCTACTTTTTTATGGCTGAATAGTGTTCCATTGTGTATATATACCACATTTTAAAAATCCATTCATCTGTTGATGGACACTTAGTTTGACTCCATATCTTAGCTGTTGTAAATAGTGTTGCAATAAACATAGGGGTTTAGGCATCTCTTGGGTATACTGGCTTCTCTTCCTTTGGGTAAATACCCAATAGTGGGATTGCTGGATCATTTGGTAATTTTATTTTTAGTTTTTTTAGGAACTTCCATACTGTTTTCCATAGTGGCTGTACTAATTTATATTCCTGCCAACAGTGCATAAGTTCCCTATTCTTCACATCCTTGCCATTATTTGTTGTTTTTTGTCTTTTTAATATTAGCCATTCTAACTGGAGTGAGATGATATCTCATTGTGCTTTGATTTGCATTTCTTTGATGCTTAGTTGTGTTGAGCTTTTTTTTTTTCATGTATTTATTGGCCATTTGTATGTCTTCCTTTGAGAAATGTCTATTCAGGCTATTTGCCCGTTTTTAAATCAAATTATTTGTTTTTTTGCTATTGAGTTGTTTGATTTCCCTGTACTCATAATTGTGGATATTAATTACTTGTCAGATGAATAGTTTGCAAATATTTTCTCCCATTCTGCAGGTTGCTTCTTCATTTTGTTGTTTCCTTTGCTGTGCAGAAGCTTTTTAGTTTGATATAGTCTCATTTGTCTATTTGTATTTTTGTTTCCAGTGTTTTAGAAGTCTTGTCCATAAAATTTTTGCCCAGATCTATGTCTTGAAGCATTTCCCCTATGTTTCCTTCTAGTAGTTTTATAGTTTGGGGTCTTACATTTAAGTCTTTAATTCATCTTGAGCTGATATTTGTATATGGTGAGAGAAAGAGGTCTAGTTTCATTCTTCCACATATGGATTTCTGGTTTTCCTAGCACTATTTCTTGAAGAGGCTGTCCTTTCCTCCATGTATGTTCTTTACACATTTGTCAAAAATTAGTTGTCTGTAGATATATGGATAGTTACGTACCATTTCTTTGGTCTTTAGTTCATTTAGTTCTGCTCGGATCTTTATTATTTCTTTCTGTCTACTAAAATGGGGATTGGATTATTCATATTTTTCTAGTTCCTTGAGATTGCAATGTTATATTGTTTACTTACTATTTTTTTTATTTAGGCACTTATTACTTTGAACTTTCCTCTTAGAACTGTTTTTGCAGTATCCCATAGGTTTTGGTATTTTTTTTTTCCATTCTCTAAACATTAAGTTTTTACTTTATTTATTTATTTACTTACTTTTTATTGGTTAGAAATATTCATGAGATAAAAAGCTGATGGTCACCCCTTGTGCCCAGGATGTGGGGGCCAGATTCATACTGGCTGTATACCCATAACCACAAATTGCATTTGTATCCTGTGTCACCCACCCAATTATGCCCAACCTCCCTTCCCCTCCCCCCTTCCCTTCCCCTCCCCTTTTTTTTTTTTTTCCTTTTTGTCTTTTTTCGTGACCGGCAACGGATCGCAACCCTCAGTGTCGCGCCCGTACCAGACCGGGACCGGCAACAGGATCGCAACCCTAGGTGTTGCCCCCGCACCTCGCTCAGCCAGTGAGCAGCAGGTCTGTATGTGGGATCCGAACCCTCGGCGGGAGCGCCACCGCACTTCCCAAGCGGCGCACTGTAGCAGTGCGCCACCGGGCTGGCCCCCACTCTACTTTTTAACCCATAGAATGTTCTCTCCCTCTGCAAGTCCAATGCAACACTACTGTGTTCTTTCTTTCCTTCCTTCATTATTTCTTAGCTCCCACATATGAGTGAGTACATGTGGTATTTATTCCTCTGAGCTTTGCTTATTTCATTCAACGTAAGTTTCTCCAAGCTCATCCATGTTGTTGCAAATTGGAGTATTTTAATCTTTTTTATAGCAAAATAGTATTCCATACTGTATATATACCACTGTTTCCTTATCAAATCATCCATCGATGGGCATTTAGGTTGGTTGCATGTTTTGGCTATTGTAAACAGAGCTTACATGAACATGGGAGTGCAGGTATCCCTTCGACATGATGATTTCCATTCCTCTGGGTATATACCCAGAAGTGAGATTGCCGGATCATATGGAAGATCTATCTGTAGTTGTTTGAGAAACGTCCATACTGTTTTCCATAGTGGTTGTACTAATTTACAGTCCCACCATCAGTGTAGGAGTGTTCCCTTCTCCCTGACCCTCACCAGCATTTGTTATTCACCATCTTTTTGATTACAGCCAGTCTAACTGGGGTGCGGTGGTATCTCAATGCAGTTTTAATTTGCATTTCCCTGAGGACTAGTGATGTTGAGCATTTTTTCATGTACCTGTTGGCCATTTGTATGTCTTCCTTTGAAAATGTCTATTCAGCTCCTTTGCCCGTATTTTAATTGGGTTATTTGTGTTTTTACTATATAATTGTTTGAGTTCCTTGTATATTCTGGATATTAGTCCCTTGTCAGATGCATAGTTAGCAAAAATTTTCTCCCACTCTGTAGGTTGTCATTTCCCTCTGTTGATTGTTTCCTTTGCTGTGCAGAAGCTTTTTAGTTTGATATAGTCCCATTTGTTTATTTTTTCTTTTGCTGCTTGTGCTTTCAGGTTCCTGTTCATAAAGTCTGTGCCCAGACCTAGCTGCTGGACATTCAGACCAGTGGAGTAGAACTGAAAAGCCAGAAATCACTACTCAGGCTTACAGCTGTCTGACATTGGACAAAGGCAACAAAAATCTACATTGAGGAAAAGATTGCCTCTTCAACAAGTGGTGCTGGGAAAACTGGATATCCATATGCAGAAGAATGAAACTAGATACGCATCTCTTACCATACACTAAATTCAACTGAAAATGGATTAAATACTTACATATAAGACCTGAAACTGTAAAATTACTAAGGGAAAATATAGGTATGTTGTGTTTTTATTTTCATTTGTTTCAAGGAATTTTTTATTTCCCTCTCAATTTCTTCTTTGACCCATTGGTTGTTCAGGAGCATGTTGTTTAATTTCCATGTATTTGTATAGTTTTCAAAGTTTCTCTTGTTATTGATTTATAATTTTATTCTGCTGTGGTCTGAAACAGTACTTGATATGATATCAGTT
>NW_007732481.1:65737-68261 GCF_000696425.1 Galeopterus variegatus | reverse complement strand
TACTTACATATAAGACCTGAAACTGTAAAATTACTAAGGGAAAATATAGGTATGTTGTGTTTTTATTTTCATTTGTTTCAAGGAATTTTTTATTTCCCTCTCAATTTCTTCTTTGACCCATTGGTTGTTCAGGAGCATGTTGTTTAATTTCCATGTATTTGTATAGTTTTCAAAGTTTCTCTTGTTATTGATTTATAATTTTATTCTGCTGTGGTCTGAAACAGTACTTGATATGATATCAGTTCTTTCACATTTGTTGAGACTTGATTTGTGGCCTTACATGTGGTCTATCCTGGAGAATGTTCCATGTGTTAAGGAAAAGAATCTATATTCTCCAGCTGTTGGATGAAATGTTCTGTAAATGTTTGTTAGGTTTATTAAGTCTATTTTAATCTGTACTAGTACACAACATCCAGTTGAAGTGCAAATGTGGGCAAGCATAATTCTCCAAAATGACAATAGCAAACTGCCAAACTCATCCAAAGCAATCCACCAACACCAGGGTGTTTATTTATTAATCAGGTCCCTTCACACTGTCTCAGAGAATAGAGTAACTTTCTTAGTTCATGGTGACCTTAACATCTTGGTAATTTTTTTATGGCACTTCTAGGGACAAAGAAATATTTAACAGTTCCATTTATTAATCCATTTGGTTCAAACAATGTGTTAATTATATCTGTCCTAACAACTTAATTGACAATTTTTAAAAAGACATAATTTGAAAGAAAACAATACTTTTGTTTTACTTTGAAATAGCCACAATTACTTAGTAGTGATATTTGTGTTCCTGTATACATTCTCAAACCTTAGAGGGGACACTGCTACTCTCGTTTCTTGTTGGAGATTAAGTTCCATGAGGTAGCTGCTTTTTATCATAGTAAACACAGAAAACCCAGCTTTACAAAGGTAAGATGTTATCAAAAGGAATGTTATACATAATTATGTAGACTTAATGTAGAAACTTGAACTACTGAGGGCTACTACTGTGTGCCACTTTCAACAACTGTTGAATATTGCTATTTTCTCTTGAAAATTTAAAATATTTAGCAGTATCCTTGTGAGGTTACTGTGGTGCCCATGGTGCCTAACAGCCAGTTTAGAAATGGCATTCATAGAACAATAGTTGTTTTTCATTGCCTTATAAAATTTGAGATCCATGTTCAGAAGTAAATTTGCCCTTGAGGTAATAAAGCTTAAATCTCAAGCCCTCTCACTTGCAGGAAGGAGCCTCTTCCATAGCCCTGGTTAGGGCCCAGTAAAGTTGAGATATACTAAAAACAATTGTTTGACATCCACTTTCCCTTTATCATAAAAGTCCCTTCATAGTCTGGTAGTGTTGGAGTGCCCATGGGCATTTTGGGGATCTAGCTAAGGAGAAGTTAGTTGATTTGGGTAATACTTTGAATTTGAATTTGGTGGAATATATTATTGTGGTTCTCAGTCACTTCCATGTATAGTTAGGTTATCCTGAGCTCTTCCAGTGTGGAAAGACTTCCAGGAATAAGGTGACTTCCCAGCATGCTGATTTACCCTGCATTGTGATATAAAATAACAGAGCCAGGGACCCTATGAGACAGCCCTTGAGGAGAGACACAATTTGAAATGAGTAAAGCCAAAAGCTGTCTGTGGATAATCCTTCCAATCAGATATAAAAAAATTTTAAGTGTGGGATTAATTCAGTTTTGATCAATACCTGTGCACAATAGAATTTCTCTCATGTCAGTAATGTACTTGATAGTAAAGCCTCTATAATTATGTATAATATGTATGCAATTATAAAATCTTCAATTATTCACATCATTGATAAGAGTTTTGCAAAACAAAATTTATCAGAATTTATCCATTTGTAGAGCATAAACTTGCAGGGGTAGAACCAACAGCAAGTACCTATGTATCTGAAGTTGCAAGTTTTATGGATCACGGGTACCAATTAAACAAAATCAATCTACCATGCTAGCACCTTTCTGTTTTCTACTCTCTCTTTAGAAAAGTATAATGCAAAATTTTTCTCATTGAAAACAGTGATCAACTAAGACCAAGCCAAAATATGTAGGAAAATGTATTGTAAAAATATTATTTTATGATAATTATGATATTTCTCATGTTTTAGCTTGTTGTGATTTCATTTTTTCATTCACAGTAAATATTCACTTTTGAGCCTAATATTGATTCCTTCTTAAAGAGAGCATCTTAAATCATGCAAGGTTGAGGCCCTAAAAAACAGTTACCTACCTCTACCTATGATATAGTGAAGTATTTCTTGAAACTGTTTCTAACAATTTTATTTTCTTTACCTTTTTCTGTACCTTAGCTTACATCTTCCATTTGCCTCTGAGACTTATTCCCAAAATAATATATGTGTTCATTCCATTTTTATATGTTACCCTTTAGGAATGGAAACATTTTTTAAAAGGCTTCTGGCTTTTTCAAAGTTCTCTGTTTCATGCTCCATCTTTCTTAACGTATTATAAGATCATCATAACACCACTTGAAAAAAAATTGATTATCTTCATTCCCGTTTTTA
>NW_007732481.1:63860-65364 GCF_000696425.1 Galeopterus variegatus | reverse complement strand
TTGCTTCTCCCACCCACTGCCCATCAGAGCTGCTCATCCTGAGCTTCTCTCAATCCCTACCTTCACCTCCAGAATCTTCTCAGCCCTCTTCACGCCATCTTCTTCTCTACATGTTTCCCCTTTTCTTTGACTCTGAATGTTCTACCACAAAAGCACAGGAATGCACCCATCGAGGGCATCTGAGAGGAGAAGACATTCAGGTAATGGCTGTGCCCATGTTTTCATGACATCAAGCACATGTATGAGAAAGAGGGGTCTGCAATTTATTCAGTGCTTATTGCACTCAAAGCAGAGTGAGAACCATTTACAGGGATGATATAAGGTTCTCATAAGAACTTTATGACTTGGGAACATCTCTAGATCTTTGAGGAAAATGAAGCTCACAGAAGTTACTGACTTGTCTGAGCAGTGGAGCTGGAACAAGGACTCAAGTCTGTCTGACTCCCAAGCCCATATTCTGAGCTTCTGTGGTAGATTTTCTTTCTAATCAAAAACCACATAAACACAAGCCTCACGTTCCCAAAGTAGTCTTCAAATAATTGTAACTTTATAAAGAGCAAGGTATGTTCATTTGCTGGTGAGTCTGATTTTGAAAAAGACTGAAAGTGTTTTGGAGTCAATGTTGTGGAATAAATAGGTGATCTTACTGGTATTATAGGCTTGAGTAGAGAATGAGATGTGGATCCAAAACAAAGAGGCCACATTTCTGTGTCATTTACAATATAGGCTTAGAGGGAAACCACAAAAAGCAAGTCATAAAAATACACCAAGAATAAAGTATTTTTGGAAAAAAAGTATGTGCCCTGTATGGTCACTGTTAGAAACAATAAATCACAACATTCGCCCTTGTTTTATGAAATCCATAAAGCAATAGTGGCCTCAGATCAAGTACACACACACAACCCACGTACACATGCACATGCACACACACACAACTGCACGTTCTGTCTGCCCTGTTTTCATTAGTGATATTATTGCGAAGTTAACCGAGATGGCTCACATATTGTGCATAGCTGAGTATTGTAATAAATACGTTAGCTGATTGTAATAATAACAAAATAATTAATTTTTAGTTATAACCTGTATACTGACTGTACTTATGAGTTATTAAAGATAAATCAGTAAGACAAAGTTAGATTTTAACTTGAACAATACGAATAAAGTGAAATAGATGACTTAGTGATCAGCTATAATGAGCAAATCTATAAAACATCAAGTGAACTTCTCAAGAACTGGTTATTGTCACTGCTTGAAGATAAAAAATGAAAGCTCTGAAAAATAATCACCTAGTCAGGGAGAAATATAACTTTAAAAATATGAATACATTAAGATTGCTTTCACAATATGCCAAAGTAGTTCAACAGAGAAAAATGTTTATCTTCCAGTGGCAAGTAAGTATTTGTGAGAAATTGTGGTACATAAATTGACAGGCAATTAAGTGAGATAAATTGACTAATAAAGCATTGAAGTGAAAAGAAACTACATGCTGTCATTGGAACAAGTT
>NW_007732481.1:62288-62997 GCF_000696425.1 Galeopterus variegatus | reverse complement strand
ATAAATTGACTAATAAAGCATTGAAGTGAAAAGAAACTACATGCTGTCATTGGAACAAGTTGGTTAAATAGGACTGAAGTAATAGGTTATTAGTAAATCTTCATAGCACAGATTTTCTTCTAACTGGAAATTTAACAAAATTAACTAAAGAATACGTGTGACATTTCAAGATTGTTTTTCAAAATTGCTTTAGAAGTGTTAAATTCTAGAGGAAACTTTCCTGATAATTACAAAATATGTAGTTACAGAGCCAGAGTTTTAAGCTGGAGTCAATAGAGCCTTATATTTGCTTTTGGGGGGTTGAACCATCTAAATGATATATGCAAATGCCTGTGAGTAGTATTGCTCAACTAATGAGAATTTTGGAATGAGCAGAGTATCCTGAACATTTAACCAGATTCTTAAGGGCGTCTATACAGCCAAAATATTAAAAACTTTCTGATTTCAAGGTTAGATATTAAATAAACCAGATATTAAGATAAAATATAAATTGCAGAAATGTTAAAAACTGAAGAAGCTAAAAAAATAAATTATTAAATTGATAATTGGAAAAGTAAAAGTCAAACAAACTTAAGTTAGACATATTTCAGTAAAAAGTAGACTTGATTAAGAATTCTTTTGTCCCATGCTGAGGACAGACAAAATTTTCTAAGGAGTATTATATTATAGTTAGAGGGAATTCGGTTTGAGAAGAAGAGTTTTAAACTCT
>NW_007732481.1:56300-60561 GCF_000696425.1 Galeopterus variegatus | reverse complement strand
AGTGACAGAGATGCTATGACCTTAATATCTTGAAAACAGAGACCATCTTTTATATTAGCAGAATAGATAGTAACCCTGTATTCATATGATGTAATTTCTGAAAGTCACTTTACAGAACACACCTTCCCTCATATTTCAGGTCCCCTGAATATAATACTTCTACATTAAAGCTTGCTGTAAGGAATTCCATAATTAGCAATGAATCTAACAGCATGACTTATCTGTCTCCCTTTATATCAGCAACAAATCTGGTGGCAAGCAACAGAAGCTGCCTCTGCCTCTGGTTTTCTTAAGGAAAAAAAAAAAAGGAATTTATTGGAAATGTATGCAATCGAAGATAGCATGGAGAACCAGGCTTGGAAAATTGACCAAAATTTAGGTAGTTCTAAAAAGTTAAAAATGCACAGCACCGCTTTTTATTTAGAGAAAAAAATCAGTAATTGTTTAGCCTGGATTCAGTTATTGAATCCTCCTTCTGCTTCTGGATACAACCGCTGAGACTTCACCAGTTAATTCCAACTAAGTTTTATCTTAGCCTCTGAGGAAGGAGCATCAGTCAAGTCTAGTTCATGTGCTTAAGCCCTATCGATATGGACAGAGGAAGAAGTGGGATTTGCCTACACTACTAATAGCACACAGTGGGGAATTCCTTTGTATCAGTCAGTGAATAGTGAGCAAAAGAGGACTGACCTGAGGCATTTCAAATAAAATAGCATTTAATACAGGAATGTAGGTACTTAGAAAACCACTGGAGAGTATAAGATGAGATGGTCAGGGGGGACTGCCTCCAGCTTTCAGGTTTACTTCTCTCCTTGAGACACTCGAGATATAGAAGAGATATAAGTCATATGTCACGGCTAGGAATCACAGTTGCCTATAATATTCGGGAAGGTAATTTGTGGTGGGATTCTTACTTGATGTTCTTAAAACAATGTCTGCTGAAGTTCACTGTTGACCTGCCATTGCTGGAAGAGAAAAGAACTTTTGGTTCTTTTCAACTTTCTTAATTTTGTATAATGCCTCATTGTTAGACTATAGGCAGAACTCTGCTGGAAAAGGATTCTGGAAAATGTTGTTCTCAAACTTCCAGCCCTTGTGATAAATGGGAGAGCCTAGAAGAGGGTAAATGTGTACTTGAGAACAATTCAGCACACTTTCAAATTGTCAGAAATTGGGAATTTCCTAACATGGAAGTGGAAGTTGTATATTGGCCAGGCAAAATAATGACAAAATGGTTTAGCACCAGTGAAATTCAATATTCTCTGAGAGATATCATTTATTAAGTTAGTTCTCAAAACAAATATTATAAAAGTAAAGTGAAATTAACAGGATGTTGGGGGTGGGGAAGCAGTTGTCTCCAATGGAGAAGCAATGAGGGAGTCTAAAGAGGCTAGAACCTCAAAAGACACGTTTCTTCTACTTGACAATTCTGCATAAAGTTGGTACCGCATTTAGGAACTCAGCAGCAAGGAATCCTCCATGCTCACATTCTAGGCAAACTTTTTTGTGTTGAAGTAAACAATTACCCACTCAAACTAGGCCAGGTAAAAATGGGGATGGATGGATGGATGGATGGATGGATGGATATCTTCTGAGCACAAGATAATTACTATACAGTGGAATTTTTTATTATTACCTAACACATCTATCTACCTATGTCTAGATATAAACCACAGTACATTTATCAGAGCCTTGTGTTAGAAATGCTTAGTAGTAATATGATTGCTAGGTCCAAGTATAGCTAGAATAAACAAAAGAATCACCAAAAGATTTTGTTGAAAAGAATCAACAAAAAGGTTAACACCCTGTATCTGATCTATTTTTTTATAAACAAAGATTGACTTAGGATATTCGGCTCAGGTTAAAATGTTTATTTTTATATCTTTTTTACATGTGACTTCCTAATAACTTGCCAAAAGTGTACCCAGTCCTTTCATATTAATTACTTTAAGCTGGTATATAATGGGACATAAACCTTCAACATCAGAGAGAAGAATGCCACTCTACATCTGCTAGATCCTTTCTTATGTTTCTTATTAAGTGAGGCAATAGAATGTGACGTTCAAAGTATCAGATCTAGAGTCAGACACTGTTTCATCACGGTTTCCAACACTGTTTCATCACTTGTTCGTGATGTGACTTTATGGAAAATTACTTCAACTTTCTTTATTCATAAATTAAAGATAAAAATAATAGTCACTTAAAAATATTATTGTTAGAATGAAAATACACATTTAAGCATGATGAACAGTACATATTAAACATTCAGTGTTATCTATTAGCGTTATTACTGATATTTTCATAAAGAGCATGGCCATATCCCTTCTATGACTAACCTTAAAGATAATGTTGCTTGAAAGATTTTAGAAAAATTCTAACTATCAAAACAGACCCTTTACCAGCTAGCAGTAATTCTGAGATTTTTATTCTTTGGATCTTGAGAACAATTCAGTATTTTCCAAGTAAAGCTAAAAAGAAAATTTCATTTAAAAAATTCTGTTTGAATTAAATTAAGGCCTATCTTTAGTTATCAAAAGAAAGGGGCTTGGTTTTATTAATTAGCATAATAAATGATGGACATCTGGTTAAATAAATTATAGTACACTGAAACATTGGAATAACATGCAGGCATAAAAATAGGTAAGAAAGTTATTCATATACTGATATACAACAATTTCTAAAATATATTATCATGTAAGAAATGCAAGGTTCAGAAGAGTGTCAGTTATAAAAATGGGGATAAAATATTTAGTATACATATTTTGCAGTAGATATTAAAGCTTTGATTACCTGTAGAAAGGGATTTGGGTGGTTGGAGGGCAGAGGTAGCAGGAAGACTTCCCTTTTCTTATATTTGTGTGTTTCTGAATATATATATATATATATATATATATATATGAATATATATGTACACACAAACACACACATACACACGAGGGTACTTCCAAAAGTTCATAGAAAAATAAAATTAAAAGATAACAAGTCCGGCACAGAAAGAGAAATACCACATGTTCTCACTTATTTATGGGAGCTAAAAATAAATAAATAAATAAACACGAACAAATAAAGGGTGGGGGGGAGAAGAAACAACAATCCCAACAATTCCTTGAACTTGTTAAGACAAGTGAACAGATATGATGTGGGGGGGAGGGGACAGACAGAGGGGGGAGAGAGGAAGGGGTAAAGTGTCACAAAAATCAACTACAATGTATATTGAGAAGTTAAAATAAAATTTAAAAAAATAAAATACATATTTTTCAGATAAAAAATGATAATACAAATCTTTCAGGAACTTTTTGAAATACCCCCATGTGTGTGTGTATAGATGTATGATATAGACATACATATATAATATAAAGTTTTTAAAAATGAAGGCAATAATGGGTCCTTAAAGAATATCCCACAGTAGAGGCATACTTCAAGAGAAACATGGAGGTGACCCATAGCAGAGATGTCAAGGGTTCAGAGACATCAACTAGCCCAAGCTCCGCTAATTTGAAGGCCACCTTAGTGTAACTCGGTCTTCCTTCTTTGACGCATCCTTGCAAGACTAAACACGTCCCTTCAGCAAAAACACATCCAGTGCTATTTGGCTATGTACCCATTCCACACATACACACCAGGCCTCCTGAATGGCTGACCTCGCTGTAAGCTTGGACACATCAGCCTGACAGATAGTAGACAGCAAATATGTTGACAAAGGCATCAGTGACAAAAACATAGCTATAGTCCAGAACTTCATCCAGAACTTATCTTTTAGCTGCCATTTTAAGTGACACGATACATTTGTGAGTTAAAAAAAGTTCTGATATAAAACATAGGGTCTTCACTTTTCTTTTTTTGTAACTTTCAGTTATAAGGTATATTGGATTTTCTCCAGATAATTATATTGGAACTTTTTTGCCAAACAAGATGAATCTTTCTTCTTTTTTCTGCTCCTCTCCATGAGTTGTATTGTTACTTTTATAACCAGTCTTCATGACCAATGTGTTACTTTGTAAAGTATCTAAATTTTAATCTATGGGCTCAGCTTGATATTAACTTTAGAGTAAAATATTTTCAAGATGTAACACTACTGTTTCTTTCTAGCTTCTAACTCCTAAATTTGATTAATCTCACACACACAAAATAACAACACAAAATCACAAGATTTTTTTTCTTTGAAAACATACCAAGGCCGGCCCGGTGGCGCACTCGGTAGAGTGCGGTGGCGCTCCCGCTGAGGGTTCGGATCCCATATAGAGACTGGTCCGCTCACTGG
>NW_007732481.1:50409-55414 GCF_000696425.1 Galeopterus variegatus | reverse complement strand
AAAAAAAAAAAAAAGAAAACATACCAAATTAATTTTATAATATAAGAGCAGGTGGCCTATTTTTCCTTCACCGAGTTAGTGAAAACATAACCAATTATTAAATAAGATAAAGGCAACATCTTTGTTTTAAGAGGTAATTTCATTGCTATCCTCTCTGGCATTTAGCAATACTTTCTTAAATAAAACACTGACAAATAGACAACCATGTATTTCATAGATCCTTTGCATGAACTGAGTATCAAACATATCATCTTAACTTTCTCCTAAATTGAAATTAAGTAGTTAATTGGTATGTAATAAAATTGTTATCAACAGATGAAGTCAAATTACACATGTTCTCACAATAAGATAACTAAGGTTATCAAATTAATTTCTGACATGATACTATCCAAATACTATGGTCAAATTTAGGTGAATTATTGATTGTTTAAATGAAATTTGCATTTATCTCTGAAATTAAACTCTCAAATATTTGTGTTTAAAATTGGTAATTCTAATTTCTTCCAGATATATTATTTTCTTATTTCAATATGACAAATTTAAGCTGATAAGAACAAGATTTTTTTCTAAGAGAGTTAACCTCAACATTTGTATAGAAAATAACCTAAAGACTCTAAAAAACAACTCTTAGAGCTTATAAATAATTTCAGTAAAGTTGCAGGATATGAAACCAACACACAAAAATCAGCAGAATTTTTATACTCCAATAATGACTTAGCAGAAAAAGAAATCAAGAAATAGTCACCAAAAAAATAAAATGTCTAGGAATGGATTTAAGTGAGGATGTGAAAGATCTCTACAATGAGAACTACAAATCACTGCTGAAAGAAACTAAAGAAGACACAAAAGACAGAAAGACATTCCATGCTCTTAGATTGGAAATTAGCATTGTGAAAATCTCCATACTACCCTAAGTGATCTACAGATTCAATGCAATCCCCATCAAAATACCAACAACATTCTTCCCAGAAATAGAAAAAAAAATCCTAACATTCATATGGAACAGCAAAAGACCCCAAATAGCTGAAGCAATCCTGAGCAATAAATAAATAAAGTCAGAGGCATAACTCTACCTGACTTCAAATTATACTACAAAGCTGTAGTAACAAAAACAGCATGGTACTGGCATAAAAAGAGACACTCAGACCAATGGAAAAGAACAGACAACTCAGAAATGAACCCACACACTCACAGTCAACTGATCTTTAACAAAGGCAACAAGAGCGTACAATGAGAAAAGACTGACTCTTCAATAAATGGTGCTGAGAAAGTTAGACATCCATATGTAGAAGAATGAAACCAGACCCATACCTCTTGCCACATACCAAAATCAACTCAAAATGGATTAAAGACAATTTTAAGAACTGAAACTATAAAACTCCTGAAAGAAAACATAGGGGAAACACTGCAGGAAGTAGGACTGGGCAAAGACTTTATGAATAAGACCCTAAAAACATAGGCAACAAAAGAAAAAAAGTAAACAAGTGGGATTATATGGTACTAAAAAACCTCTGCACAGCAAAAGAAACAACAGAACAAAAAGACAAACTACATAATGGGAGAAAATATTTGCAAATTATGCATCTGACAAGGGATTAATATCTAGAATACTGTTGTCAGGATTCCAAGCAGGTAAGGGAGCCACTAGCCCCTCGGGAGGGGGAGGAAATGTGGCTACCCTCGAGTATGTGGTACCTGGTGGTCACTTTTTCCTATTTGCCAGGGTCTGGCTGTTGCTCACTCTACTACAAGTCAACATGGACCAGGCACTCCATGAAGCAGCGCAGCTTTGAGATTTGCAGCAGAAAGCAGACTTGTTGGAAGTGTGGGTACTTGTTCTGGAGGCTGAAGTTTAGCAGCAGGTCACTCCTGCTTTTGACATCAGGGATGATGACGAACCCGAATGGTGAGTTGGAGGAGACTGTGCGTCCCCTGGAATGACCTGTTGTGTGTCAGAAACTGAAGCATGGCCAGCCCATGGGACCAGGTAGACAACCAGTAGGCAACCCACAAGTAACTGAATTCACTACTTATGTCCCCTATACTCAAGTTTACTTGTTGGACTTGGGGAGAAAGTTTCTCCAGAAAGCGGTTGAACCCCTAGCTGCTTGGCTTTTGTGGCTGTGGGACCTAGGGGTGGATCACATGATGTGCTCTGCTGAGTAGATGGAAAAGTTGGCTTCCATTACCATGCATCCATCCCTGCAGCAGTGGCTACAAATCGTCCACAGATACACACTGGGACAGGATAAGGGTCTTATTTAAGGGTCTTATTCTTTGGAGCTCTACTTGGAAATATTAGTGGTGGCTGGTAGGTCACTAACCCCTGTGAGGACAAGCCATGTGGACCTCGGGGGAATTATGGGAATTAGGGAAGAAAAGGAAGTAACTCTTTTCCATGTCACAGGACATTCCCCCTTAGCCAGTCCAGGCAATGATGAAGCTGATGCACTGGCTAAGGAAAGATGGCTGGAGAGAGCTCCAGCGACTGATATAGCCCAGTGGTTACATTGACAGATGCAGCATGTTGGCAGCAAAACCTTGTGGATGGCTGCTCAAAGGTGGGCCCTACCTATAAAATGGGAAGATGTGGTAAATGTGTGTCACGTTTGTCCGGTATGTGATCAAGAGTTCTCACCTCTGACAGGTGCCACATACCGATGGGCAGATAATTCAAGGAAGGGTGCCCCTGACTCAATGGCAAGTGGATTTTGTGGTACCACTTCCCCATCAGAGAATTTCAGGCACATTTTCACAGCTGTTGATATGGCTGCAGGACTCCTGTTTTATGACCCTGCAAGGCCCCAGACCAGACAAACACTATTAAGGCATTGAATAGCCTTACAACCATGCACAGTTGATTCCTGGTCATAGAGAGTGATAACGGAACCCACTTTGCTGGACATGAAGTACAGAAGTGGGCTTTCCAGTTGTCTATTCAGTGGAAATTGCATGTGCCATATCACCCCCAAGCAGAAGGAATGATTGAACCATACAATGGTCTTTTGAAAAAGGGACTAAGGCTATCTGCCCAANCTTATGTCCCCTATACTCAAGTTTACTTGTTGGACTTGGGGAGAAAGTTTCTCCAGAAAGCAGATGAACCCCTAGCTGCTTGGCTTTTGTGGCTGTGGGACCTAGGGGTGGATCACATGATGTGCTCTGCTGAGTAGATGGAAAAGTTGACTTCCATTACCATGCATCCATCCCTGCAGCAGTGGCTACAAATCGTCCACAGATACACACTGGGACAGGATAACCACTTCTGATGGAATGGGTGAATGCAGCCGTCTGGACCATGTGGGTGAACACCAGAGAACTGCCTGAAACTGTGAGTAGGTGGCAAACATATGTTGAACTGGTTCAAATAATTTAGGAGCTGGGGATATGACAGTCCATGTTTAGTGCGAACACCCTTGGCCCAGAAGATGAATGTTTTACTGTCAGCATGAGAGACATGGTGTTGCAAAATGCTCCATCGACATCCTTTAGATCACTGATGGCCATACTGGCCCCATACATTTGTCATCCTATACATGAAGTGACAACCACGATGCCAGTCTGGGTGAGGCAGAAGGGAGGAAACAAGCAAAGGGGGTCCAAAAGGTGGCCAAGACTAAACCCCCAAGAAATGCTTCAGATTTTACCCTGGAGAGACCAAACAAGACCAGCCATATGCAGATGTGGTTTCACTTACTTACGGAAAGAGGTGATAGGGAAAAAATTGACTGGCAACCAAATGTGGTCTTATTTGCCTTGTGGAAACAATTGTGCCCCAAACAGCATAATACCACACTTTCCCAAGAGGCACATAACAAGGTACACCCAGTGTATTTGAAGGATTTTATGGCTACTTCCGTGGAGGTGGATGGACAGTTCTCTTCTGGCTAGGGACCAGGCTGAGGTGCTTGTCGTTTGGGAGCAGATGAGGACTGGAGGCCTCACACTGAACTGGCAATACATTGGTCAGGGATAAATGTGCAGTACGTATTGGTGTTGGTGGATGCCAGCACAGAATGTAACTTGATACACAGCAACCCAGATAAGTTTCTGGGGGCCACAGTGAATGTTGATGGTTATGGAGGACATTCTACTACAGTCAAAGCCGTGTCTTTGTTGCTGAGCATTGGGCGATTGCCCCCTAGTGTATATACTGTGTATGTATTCCCAGCAGCTGAATACATGTTGGGCATAGATGGGTTACACCTGCAAATGGCAGTTGGAGAATTCACAGACAGTGAAGCCTGTGTTACAGGGACATGCTAAATATGATCCACAGGTATTACCCGAGCCAAGACATGCAGTCAATGTGAAACAGTATCATCTGCCAGGAGAACTTGCAGAGATAGGTGCCACTATATTGGAGTTAGAAAAGGTCAGCATCATTCAACCTGCACAGGGTCCCTTTAACACCCTGGTATGGCCAGTGAGAAAACCTGATGGGACCTGGAGGATGACTGTAGATTATCAAGAACTGAACCAAGTAGTGTCTCCTTTGCATGCGGCTGTGCCTTCGGTTCACAACTTGACGGATCAGCTGATGACTCAGCTAGGAATTTATCATTATTTACTAGACCTTGCAAAGGCTTTTTTTCTTATCCCAATCTCAGCTCTGAGCCAACATCAATTTGCCTTCACCTGGAAGGAAGTCAATGGACTTTTCAAGTATTGCCTTAAAGCGACCTGCATAGCCCAACCATCTGTCATGGTTTAGTGGCTGGGGACCTAGCCAAGTGGACCAGGCCCAGCATGGTTACAATGTTTCTTACTAACCTCTGATTCTCTTGCAGATTTAACCAAGACGACTCCAATGCTGCTAGGCAACTTGGAACAACGTGAGTGGGCTGTATATAAGGGTCTTATTCTTTGGATCTCTACTTGGAAATATTAGTGGTGGCTGGTAGGTCACTAACCCCTGTGGGGACAAGCCATGGACCTCGGGGAAATTATGGGAATTAGGGAAGAAAAGGAAGTAACTCTTTTCCATGTCACAGGACATTCCCCC